>NW_007731275.1:0-27883 GCF_000696425.1 Galeopterus variegatus | reverse complement strand
CATTGCTTTTTATGATATGGTTTAATCCTCTCTATATATTACCATAATAAAATTTTAAAAAATATATTAATTGATAAATTAAAAACAAAGTTCTTAAATTGAAACTATGATATCCAGGGCCGGCCCGGTGGTGCACTGGAGAGTGCACTGCTTGGGAGCGCGGCGGTGCTCCCGCCAAGGGTTCGGATCCCATGTGGAGACTGGTTCCCGCTCACTGGCTGAGCACGGTGCGGACGCAACACCAAGGGTTGCGATCCCGTTGCCGGTCAGTAAAAAAGACAAAAAAAAAGAAACTATGATATCCAGATAGAGAACGTGCATTAGGATGTGCTATATCATAAAGATAAAAAGACAATGGCCAATTAAGTCATCTTGGGATATAGGGAAAAGAAATTTTAATATTCAGGAACTGTTGGATGGTTTCCTATATATTTTTATTTTCCTCTTTTTTGGGGAGCCGCCAAGGGTTCGGATCCCATGTGGAGACTGGTTCCCGCTCACTGGCTGAGCACGGTGCGGACGCAACACTGAGGGTTGCGATCCCATTGCCGGTCAGTAAAAAAGACAAAAAAAAAGAAACTATGATATTCAGATAGAGAACGTGCATTAGGATGTGCTATATCATAAAGATAAAAAGACAATGGCCAATTAAGTCATCTTGGGATATAGGGAAAAGAATTTTAATATTCAGGAACTGTTGGATGGTTTCCTATATATTTTTATTTTCCTCTTTTTTGGGGAGAATAACTATATTGTTTTAATAAAAATGATATTTGTATATTATAAAAAATTCAATAGAAAGTTACAAAGAAAAAAGTAAAATATTTCTTCTAATTCCATCCTTCTCCATTGTAAGCATTATCCTTAGCCAACAGTCCTGTGAGTTATGGCTATAAGTTTGGATGGATGAGAAGTCAGGTAGAGAAATAAACAGAAAAAAATGTATCAAACAGCACCAATGTATACTCCTACTTGTAACAAAAGAATTAAATTTTATCTATTTGAATTTAACAAAGAAAAAATTTCATAAGAAATAAGAAAAAGGATTACTGAACTTTAATAAATACTTTATCCCCCAAAAGATACTATTTCATGGTAGAGCTCTCTAATCCTAAGAAATTGTGAAAAACGTTGCATTTGAGTTGCCATTTTTAACCACACGTTTCAACTTAAAGCAGTATCAATGGATCTCTACCATGAGAGAGAAAGGTATCAACACTTTATACTTGTTCTCAGCTTCCATCTCCACCTCCAAATTTTTTATTAGTTAAACATGATAACAATTTATATATATTAAATGTATATATCATAATTTTGTTGTTAAGCTTACACTTGCCTTTATGTTGCAACCATAATGATTGCAGGAGACAATCTTGGTTTTCTTCAAATGGTTTCTGTTCCAGTTCCTTTACAGTGGCTTTTTCATTCTGAGGTGTTTTTTATTTGACACATAATATTGTACATTTTTATAGGGTACATACAGTGTTATATTTAGGCACGTGTATAACGTGTAATGGTCAAGTTATAGTAATTAGCATACTTATCACCTCAAGTATTTATCATTTCTTTGTGTTGGGAACATTCAAAATCCTCTCTTCTAGCTATTTGAAAATATAAAATAAATTATTAATTATAGTCACCCTTAAGTGCTATAGGACACTAGAATTTCTTCCTCCTATCTAGTGGTTATTTTGTATCTATTAACCCATCTCTTCTGTTTTCTCCCTTCCCCCTGCCATTCCTAGCCTCTGGTAACCACCATTCTACTCTACTTTTATGAGATCAATTTTTTTAGCTTTCACGTATGAGTGAGAACATATGGTATTTGTTTTACTGTGTCTGACTTATTTCACTTAACGTAATGTCCTCCAGGCTCATCCATGCTGCCACAAATGGCAGGATTTCATTTTTTTTTTTTTTTTTAGTGGTTAAAATGGTGTTCTATTGTGTATATGTACCACATTTTCTTTATCCATTTATCTGTTGATGGACACTTAGGTTGATTCCATGTCTTGGCTATTGTGAACAGTGCTGCAATAAACGTTGAGTGTGCAGATTATTTTAACTCTTGAGTTTTGAGTAGTTTTCATAAGAGGTATTCATCGTGTCTGTATGGAGAGTATGTGAGTTCTGATTTTTGTTTTTGTTTCTTACAAGAAATACAGAAGCAGGTGTGAGAATACTTTTGGTTGCCATTTTATTTAACTGGTATCTTGTCTGGGTCAAATATTCTGTCACACAGTCCCTCAGAACTTTGCAGAAGTTACTTCATTGTCTTTTGACACTGAACATGACGTTAAAGCAGTCTGAAGTCAGTGTGAACTTTTTCCTACTTGAGTTTAATGTGCCATTTTATGCCAGAATAACCAAAGACAGCTTCATTTTTGGATTTCAATCAGAATTTGTCTCAGGCTGGATGGGGTTTTTGGTCAAGAATTTGTCTTTACAAAGAAGATTGTTTCTACTGTATTTTTTTTTTTAATCAGTTTTCTCTCCATCTCAACAAACCCATTTACTTGTTTTCCTTACATCAAAATTATACCATTCATATATACAAACTTTTTGGAATACCGTTCTTTACAGCACTAATCACAAAAAAAGGGGAGTGGGGGCTACTGATGCTGCCATGGAAATAAATATTAGCAGAGAATTGTGCAAATGTAATAGAGCACACTACTTCTAGGGAACACCACAAACTTAGAAAGGAATACATAAGTCAGTGGCTGCTTTCATGCAGTACAGCCCCTTAAAAGCACAATGTCTGTGGCATTGTACCTGGGATATGCAGGTGGCTTGACTAATTTTGAGATATACTGTTGCTTCTATCATCTAGCAGTCAAAAGAATTTCAATAATGAATTAAGGCTAATTTGCTCAGACTTCTTAAGGAGAAAAAATACAATTCTCTTACAATATACCCAATGGTGTATTTAACTCTTGAAATTAATGGGGCTGGTCTTTTGTTTAAGAAAACTTCTTTAACGTTTATGATTTAACATCCTATCCTACATTGACCGGGCATTTGCTGACATAAATTTAGTGCAAAATTGCCAGTTATTTTAATTTATGAATTGCTAGTACTAGCAGAATGTGTAGCACAGCTGTTACTCAATATTAGAAGGACATTTTTAACATAATTTTTCTACATGATTAAAGACTATTGTAGAAGCAGAAACTTAAAAATCAGTTCCACAAGCTATTTTGCATCCTCATTGTTACACTGTGATATTTGAAAAAGGCAATATGAAGGTGTAAAATATATATTGGTGCTTAACTTCCATTCTTAAAAGCAATATTGCATTTTCAGGTACTGGGAACATTGTTTACCTTTTTCTTTTTGAAAAATTTGTTGTAGATTCAGTGCAACAACAAAAATATATTACACATCTACCCTATTCTAGACACTAGACTAGACACTGGTATCGCAGATAAATCTGTCACCTTAGAACTCATTCATTCGGAAGGGGAGTGGAGCTGATTTTTAAGTGAATTCATAAAATCACAGAAAATATTTAGACATGAAAGGTGAATCTAGTACAATCCCCTGATTTTACAAAACAGAAACGTTTTTCTCCATACTATGGAAAGCCTAATGCAATTTTTTAAAATAGGGCAAAAGCAATGACTTCGTGAGTCCTTTCTTCAATAAGTAGAAACAGAAATTAATTGGGTTTGCAACATGGTAGTAACCTAGTTCCTTATCCCAAGTTCTTTTTACTTTACACTTAAGTTTCTATCTGTAGTTTATAAAAGAGTTTATTAGGAGCTTGATGCAACTGATGTTTCTCAAGTAATCCCAATGTTGTTCCCTGTTGGACTGGCTGATAATAGCAAACACTTATTCTATGTAATGTATTGCATCAGAAAGCCTGTCATCTATTTTTACAGATTCAGAAAGAGGCCAGATTTTAGCTCCTTTTCTTCATTTATCAAGATTTTCTTAGGAATGTCTGTTCCAGCAATAAGTCAAGGAAATGATTTTCCATTGCTCTGTTGCTTTATGTTTGTTTTTGTTTTAAAAAGAAAAATAGACTGTATTTTCTAGGATTCTGAAAGGACTAAAATGTGGCCATTTCCTCAAGGCATCAATTCTCTTCTTGGAGTTTGAGTAAAAAGAAGGGTCCTGGCTCTACCACTGGAAATACATATTTTTTGCTTCTACAGGAAGCTTGCTTGTTGACAGATAAGCATAAGGAGACCAGTCCCACTTGAACTGCAAGCTTTGTAAGGACTGGGAAGAGAACCCCCACTTTGCAAGACAAAGTGATGGCTAAAGATGACAAGCATTTAACAAAACACCAGATATACCAAGCTCTTAGAACCATGTTTTCCACAGCTCTTTCAGATATCTTAAGGATAAAAAAATCATTTTGCTCAGATGTATCATTGTCCATAACATCTCTTGACCCTGTTTTTAGGACAGTGCGAATTCTAAGTTTTCTTGAAAAGGAATCGAGAACTTCTGTTTATACCAATCTCCTTCCCCCTACCTTTCTGCCCACAAGTCCCAGCATGTGCCAAAGTGGGTCAAGCCCCACATGACACCAGAGGCTTAGTCTATGGTCACAGAAATCTTTGCTCACTGCCAGATCAGGAGCGAAGGTGGTGTACTACAGCCACTGCCACACCTCCTGTCACCACAAGGACAGTTCACCACCTTAGTAGCAGCCAGGGCCACTCTACAGGCAACTTGCCACACACTCGACTACACTGATATAAGAAGAATCACCAGTAGAGCCTGCAAATAGAGGAGGAAATTTTTATTCTCATAGCCAACCCCAGAGTAATAGAAGAAGCAAGTCCTCTACCAAATGCCCAAACACCAACAAAAAAATACTAGAGCTACAAACAAGCAAGAAGATATGACACCACCAAAGGAGTACAGTAACACTCAAATACCAGACCCCCTAGAATAGGGATCCCTTGAAATATTTGAAAAAGAATTCCAAGCAATGATCTTAAGAAAACTCAGAGATGAGTGAGAGAAGACTCAATTAGAGAACACAATGAAACAAGAAAAAATATCCAGAATATGAAGGAGGTAATTTATAGATTACTACCTTAAAAAAAGTGTACCAGATCTCCTAGAAATGAAAGATTAACTCAGTGAAATAAAAAACAACAGAAAGCTTGAGCAGCAGGCTAGAACCAGCAGAAGAAAGAATTTCAGATCTCAAAGATGTTCCTTTCAAAATAACCCAACAGACAAAAAAAAAAAAAAAAGAATAAAAATAATGAAGAAAATCCAAGAGAGATAGCAGACAACCTCAAGTGCTCTAACATCTCAATTGTGGGTATTCCAGAAGGGAAATAGAAAGTAAAAGACATTAAAAACCTATTCAAGGAAAGAATAACAGAAAACTTCCCAGGTGTAGGGAGAGATGCAGACCTTCAGATGCAGGAAGCTCACAGTTTTCCAAATAGATTCAATCCAAAAAGATCCTCTCCAAGACACATTATAGTAAAATTTGCAAAGCTCAAAGACAGAGAATCTTAAAAGCAGCAAGAGAAAAGCATTAAGTCACTTGTAAGGGAAGCTCCATCAGATTAACAGCAGATTTCTCAACTGAAACCCTTAAGGCCAGAAGAAAGTGGGTTGACATACTCAAAATACTAAAAGAAAAAAATTTCCAGCCAAGAATTCTATACCCACCAAGGCTCTCCTTCAGAAATGAGGGTAAAATAGTCTATTTCCCAGACAAAAAAAAAAAACTGTGGGAGTTCACCAACACACGACCAGCCCTTCAAGAAATTCTAAAGGGAGTCTTTTATCTGGAATCTAAATAACGATGATCACTATCATAGATACACAAGAATGAGCAAAACCCACCATTAAAACAAAAATGCAAATGAGAAAGAGAAAGAAGCTAAATCATGCTACCTCAAATTTACAACTAACATTGAAGAAGAGAAATAAAAGGGGAAGTAATGATCAAAAGATATTTAAAGAGCTAAGCAAAAGGAAATTAAATGACAGGAGTCAAACAATACATGTCAAATCAACTCTAAATGTAACTGGATTGAACTCTCCATTCAAAAGACAAAGACTGAACTGACTGATTGGATTAAAAAGCTGGACCTAAGTACTCATGTCACTTGTAAAGACATACACAGATTAAAAGTGAGGGGATGGAAAAAGATATACCATGCAAATGGAAACCAAAAATGAGCAGGAGGAGCTATTCTTATATTGGATAAAACAGACTTTAAATCAAAAACCATAAAAAGAGACAAAGAAGGCCACTATATAATGATAAAGGGATCTACCCAGTTAGAAGACATAAAAATCATAAATGTATATGCACCCAATACTGGAGCACCCAGATATGTAAAGCAAACACTATAGACCTAAAGGAAGAAATAAGTCCTAATACAATAAAAGCAGGTGACCTGAACACCCCTTTCTCAGTATGGGACAGATCTTCCAGGCAACAATCAACAAAGAAACACAGGATTTAAACCACACCTTAGACCAACTGGACCTGGCAGATATATACAGAACATTTCACCCAACAACTAAAGAATATACATTCTTCTCATCAGCACATGGAACATTCTCCAGTATAGACCACATGTTAGATCACAAATCTAGTCTCAGCAAATTTAAAAACACTGAAATCATTCCAAGCACCTTTTCAGACCACAATGGACTAAAACTGGAAATCAGTAACAAACAAAACCCTGGAAACTATACAAATACATGGAAACTAAACAATAGGTTCCTGGGTGACCTATGGGTTCAAGAAGGAATTAAACAGGAAAAAAATTCTTGAAACTAATGAAAATAAAGATGCCTCATACCAAAACCTGTGGAATACTGCAAAAGCAGTACTAAGAGGGAAGTTTACTGCAATAAACACTTACATCAAAAGAATGAAAAGACTACAAGTAAACAACCTAACACTACACCTCAAAGAACTAAAAAAAAAACAATCCTATCCTGAAGGTAGTAGATGGACAGAAATAATTAAGATCAGAGCAGAACTAAATGAAATAGATACTCAAAAAATGATACAAAGGATCAACAAAACAAAAAATTGGTTTTGGTTTTTTTGAAGATAAATAAAATAGACAAACCATTAGCTAGGTTAAAAAAAGTAAACAAGAGTAGACCCAAATAACAAAAATCAGAAATGAAAAGGGAGACATTACAACGGATACCACAGAAATATGAAGAATCATTAGAGACTATTATAAACAAATGTATGACAGCAAATATGAAAACCTGGAAGAAATGGATAAATATCTGGACACATACAAACTACCCAGACTGAACCAAGAAGAGATAGAAAACCTGAACAGACCAATAACAAACAATGAGATTGAAGCAGTAATCAGCAATCTTCCAACAAAGAAAAGCCCCAAGACTGGATGGCTTTACAGCTGAATTCTATCAAACCTTGAAAGAGAAATTAATACCAAATTCTCCTCAAACTATTCAAAAAAATTGAAACAGAAGCCATATTTATTCTATGAGGCCAGTATAACTCTGATACCAAAACCAGATAAAGATACAACAAAAGAAGAAAAATACAGGCCAATATCCTTGGTGAACATACATGCAAAAATCCTCAACAAAATATTAGCAATCAGAATACAGCAACACATCAAAATAATTACATACCAGGATGAAGTGGGATTCATCCCAGCGATGCAAGGGTGGTTCAACATACGAAAGTCAGTCAATGTGATACATCACATCAACAAAATCAAGGACAAAAACTATATCATTATCTCGGTAGATTCAGAGAAAGCATTTGACAAAATTCAACATCCCTTCATGATAAAGACTCTCAACGTATTAGGTATAGAAGGAAAATATCTCAACAAAATAAAAGCAATCTGTGACAAGCCCTCCACCAATATTATCCTGAATGGGGAAAAACTGAAGGCTTTTCTCTTAAGAACAGGAACAAAACAAGGATGGCCGCTCTCACCACTTCTATTTAACATAGTACTGAAGGTACTAGACAGAGCAGTCAGGCAAGAGAAAGAAATAAAGGGCATCCAGATTGGAAAAGATGAAGTCAAACTGTCCCTATTCACAGATCATAATACTATATATAAAAAGCCTAGAGACTCTATCAAAAAACTCTTAGAGCTGGTAAATAATTTCAGTAATATTGCAGGATACAAAATAAACACCCCCCAATAAGTTGCATTTATATTCTCCAATAATGATCTAACAGAAAGGGAAATCAAGAAAGTAAGCCAACTTACAATAGTCACACACACAAAAAAATAACCTAGGAATCAATTTAACCAAGAAGGTGAAAGATCTCTAAAATAAGTACAAACCACTACTGAAAGAAATTAAAGACACAGAAAGATGGAAACATGCCATGCTCTTGTACTGGAGAAGTTAACATTGTGAAAATGTCCATACTACCTAAAGCAATCTACAGATTCAATGCAATCCCCATCAAAATACCAATGACATTCTTCACAGAAATGGAAAAAAACAATATTAATATTCATATGAAACAACAAAAGACCCCAAATAGTCAAAGCAATCCTGAACAAAAAAAATAAAGCTGGAAGATAATGCTACCTGACTTCAAATTATACTACAAATCTATAGTAACCAAAACAGCAAGGTACTGACGTAAAAATAGACACTTGGATCAGTGGCAGAAGAGAGAACCCTGAAATCATCCCTCAAGCTTACAGCCATCTGATATTTGACAAAGGCAACAAAAACATACATTGGGGAAAAGACTGCTTCTTCAATAAGTGGTGCTGGGAAAATTGGATATCCATACACAGAAGAATGAAACTAGACATGCATGTCTCACCATATACCATAATCAACTCAAATTGGATTAAAGACTTAAGTATATGACCTGAAACTGTAAAACTACTAAGGGAAAATATAGAGGAAACACTTCAGGAACTAAGTTTGGGCACAGACTTTATGAATAAGAGCCCAAAAGCACAAACAACAAAAGAAAAAATAAACAGATGGGACTATATCAAACTAAAAAGCTTCTGCACAGCAAAGGAAACGATCAACAGAGTGAAACAAGAACCTACAGAATGGGAGAAAATTTTTGCAATCTATAAATCTGACCAAGGATTAATATCCAGAATATACAAGGAACTCAAGCAATTACACCTCAAAAAACCAAATAACCCAATTAAAAAATGGGCAAAGAAGATGAATAGATACTTCTCAAAGGAAGACATACAAATGGCCAACTGGTACATGAAAAAATGCTCAACATCACTAATCATCAGGGAAATACAAATTAAAACCACATTGAGATATCACCTCATACCAGTTATACTGGCTATAATCAAAAAGACAGAGAATAACAAATGCTGGTGAGGAAGTGGAGAGAAGGGAACACTCCTGCACTGTTGGTGGGACTATAAATTAGTACAACCACTATGGAAAACAGTATGGAGGTTTCTCAAACCATAGGCAGATCTTCCATATTATCCAACAATCCCACTCCTGGGTATATACCTAAAGGAATGGAAATCATCATATTGAAGGGATACCTGTAGCCCCATGTTCATCACAGCTCTGTTTACAATAGCCAAGACATGTAATCAACCTAAATGTCCATCGATGGATGATTGGATAAGGAAAATGTGGTATATATACACCATGGAATACTACTCTGTCATAAAAAGAATGAAATTCTGCCATTTGCTACAACATGGATGAACTTGGAGAAACTTATGTTGAGTGAAATAGACAGGCACAGAAGAAAAAATACCGCATGTACTCACTCATTAAGTGGGAGCTAAGAGAGAAAGAAGAAAGGAAAGAAAGAGCACAGTGGTGCTTTGGACTTGCAGAGGGAGAGAGCACACCTAGGGATACAAAGTGGGGTGGAGGAAGGGAGGAGGGGGAGGGAGGCCTGGGATTAATTGGGTGAGGGACATGGGGTATAATTGCAACTTGTGGTAATGGGCATGCTGCCAGTATTGATCTGGTCATCACATCTTGGGCATGAGTGGTGACAGTTTGCTTGAATATTCATAACCAGTAATAAATAAAAAGACTCTTTACCTTGACTTTCTATCAAAAACTATTACTATTTTTTGATTACTATTTTAAAATGATTAAGAAGAGGGTATGGGAAGTTGTTCACTCTTTCAAGTCCTCTAAGATACTGGACAGTTTATAATTTTGGTATATTCTGAATGAGGAATGAGGATGTACAGAAATTAATTCAGATTACCATAGTGTCTTACTGGCTCCGGTGTGAATGGGGCTTACTCAGCGTGCATGAGGTTCCCACAGAAGAGTCTATGCAAATCCTCAATTCCAAATTCGTTTTAATGTCAAGAACTTGTTTAACTGGTTTTACCTTGGTCAGTGCTGCAGTACTCCTTCACTGTGCTCTGGCAGAAACTCAGAAAACCAATTCAGCAACTTAATTAAGCCTTCACAGGAGAGCACGTCCAAACGAGGCAATTTCTAGATGGTGAAAGTTCCCTCCCTGTTGGGTTCTAACTCACATCAACGTCTCAGGCTACTTCAGTAGCAGAAGGATAAAAATTTTGTACTTCTGGCCCCCATTTAATGTTTTAGGCAGACAGAAAAGTAAGGTAGCTATTTTTAAAAAATCATTTCCTTAACACACAAGAGAGAAATTGTCACTTCTCAAAATCTAAAAGGAAGACTGCTAACACAGAGTTTTTGAGAGAGAAAGAAACAAAATCAATGAGAAGGAATTCTGAGATTTCCATTGAGTGAAATGTTCTGATTAACACTACAAATGTAATCCACTATACAGTAACATTTCAGGCTGAAAGGTGATGTCACCAGAGGTTTCTAAAGCATGGAGTAAGGCAATCACTTTTCTTTTCTTTCTTTCTTTTTAAAAAAAAAAAAATTCTGAACATAAAAAGAAATTTTAATCTGGAAGTTTATTTTCTCTAAAATTTCACAACACAGCAGGAGCAGACTTGGGCCTCAGATTGTTGAGATGTAGTTACAGCATCAGTAAAATTTCAGCATTTTCCCAAAGTGCGCCTGAGCCCTGCAATAGCGTGAATTCAGACCAGCCCATGTTTGCATGCGGCTCCTTCATTTAGCAATTCCGATGCTGCTCTTTGTTTTGTTTTGCTGTCGACCTTTCTACTGTGGTGTCTTCTTCACTGAAGTCATTTCCACATTACATTGCCCAGGACAGAGCTATTTTGTATGCGCAGGAACTCGCTTCAGGACTTTAAACTGTTTTCCATTCTATAGTGGTTAATTTTTCATTTATGTGGCACCTTACTGAAAAGTAGTCAACATGGTTAACAATACATTGTCCAACAATAAATATTTTACAAGATATATAATCTGCACAATTTAAAAGTTTTATTTTCTGTGTGGATCCGTATAAAGGTAGAATTGTTAACATTTTGTGAATGCACATTTTTTAACAACACGCTCTATAATCAGTACCAAACAAATGCACTGCAGTTTAGAAGGCGCTCCAGACATTAGCTGCCATTTCTGTTAAACTCAGTAAACTCTAATAAAGGTGTTTTATGGGCAGAACGTTTTTTTTTTTTTTTTTTTTTAAGAAGATATATTACACAAATTTCATCAGCACATAAAAACGTTATCTTGGGAACACTGGAAGATTCATATATTTTTTAACTGCAGCACATTCCTGTCACTTTCACATGAGATCATTCTAATTTTTTTCAAAAAATCATAGTTTGGATTGGGTCATGTTTCACTTTTTATTCCATTTGAATTAATGATGTTATTTACTCGGAACCTGATTGTATACTTGCCTCACATTCTACAAGGTAGTTCATAAGAGGCAGCAACATAATAAAGAAGGAAAATGTTATTTACTCTCTTTCCCAATTCTCTGGAGTTTGGTGTAAATTCTACCCAATAAAATGTGTTTAGTTTGTTTCTGTATTCCTTTAAGGCTCAATATACAGGAGCAGGCAGCAGGAGTGCTCAGAGCCACAGCCTTTGTAGGATTTCACTCCTGAGCACCCGTGGTGCCTACCCTTGATCTGGGAAACAAACGTATTCTCAGCTCTGGAATTCCTTGATGCAAGAAATAAAACTGTCTCCTGCTATGGAACTTCAGCTTCAGGAGTTCAGCATTTCCCTCTGTAGCCCCAGGAGAAACCAATAATATCAGATAGCAAGGACTCAAGTGAGTTGTGCACAATAAATATTTTTTCAGAGTAGCTATATGCATTAAATGAGAAGTGTGTGCCAAACAACATCCCTTGTATTTCTAGAAATACTTAATTTGGTATCTAAAACTAAATCTAAACCTAAACATGAGGCTAGTTCAAGGCCAGGGTACCCACGTTTTTGGTGGTAGTGGCCACATAATCCAAGGGGTCAGAAAGAAAAACAACTGGCATCAGAGCAGCAAGGGAATGGGGGAGAATGCGGTTTCTCTTGGTGGACATTTCAACGACAAGAGCCCCTGACTATACTTTTGTCATCACAAGAAACACTGTGGAATTCAGCGACAAGGCTAGCATGGCAGGCATTTCAGGCCACGGTTATTTAAAATGCTGATTATCTGTGGATCTATGGCTGTGTGGCTCAGGGGTTGAAGGAAGAAGGCTTCCCACACCCTCTGGCTTTGTCTCAGCACCGGGGCCCTAATAGCATTTTAAGCTGGCATTTCAAATATCTAGTAGCCACACTCCAGAGGCTGCAGTCGACCAAGGTGAAGTTAGAAATTAGTTTCTTATAATGCAGAAAAACAATGAGAATCAGCAAACCTGAATTATGCTGAGCAACCTTAGGTAAGCCAAGTGAACAATTTGGGTCTTAGTTTATCCATTTTACAGAACCCAGACACGAACAGGAGAACCCTAACCTTTAGGATTCAAAAGAAATATGGTCAAATAGGGCTCTATGAGGATTATGTTTCTATTGTTCTTTCTTGAGATTTGGGGGAGGATAATGTGGCTTACATTGTCCTTCAGATCCGCCATTCATCTGAGCTGTCACTGCTCTACATCAAACCAGACATGATGTTTAGCCACTTTGCCATTTTATCCACAAAATGACCACAGTCACAATCCAGCAACAACAACAAAATAAGGATAATTAGACAAACAAATGCCACTCCACAAACAACCCCCTAAACAATAAATAAGTGCAAACAAAAAGTAACCACTCTAAGACCATTTTGTGCTGAGCAGAACTTAGTGAAAGGATAGAGAGGGCTTAAGTTCCAGAAACACAAAACACTTGAGATTGATTACTGGGCCTCCCTGCTCTTCAGAAACCCTCAGCTGCCATTTATACCAATCTGAGCTCCAGCTCTTCCCGATGTTACTGTCTCTTTCCTCAGTCCGCCTTGTCCCTGCTGCTAAAAAGCCCAAAACATAGATATGTATAAACACACATACGTAATAAAGATTAACATAAATATATAAATAAATTCATACATACATATGTAACACATATGTATATTTTTAATGCAGACCTATGCATAACCTAAGCTCAGCCTTCTGTGGGATATCTGAAGACTTTCAAATATTTCCTGCCTAACAATGGTCCCTACATTCCAGGTATCACTATTTCTTTCTCCTCAGCTGGAATGAAAAACATGTATTTATTTATTTCTAAAAAAACATGATTTTAAATGCTCTTCCCAGCCTCCTTCCCTTTTACATGTAATATGAGGCAATCAAACTGAATTATTTTTAAGGTCCTAACATACTCTAAGACTCTATGAAATACCTCAATGCTTTATAGATTCAAAATACTTGAACACTGGCCAAGTCTTCATGCTTATGATGAAGAGATAAAGACAGCTCCAAGGGCTAATAGAGGAATGGCTGGGGGTGATGAGGGCTTGAAGTATGTCTGTGGGTGTGTTGGGAGAGGATCGAGTCCCCTTGTGTGCTGTGCTGGCATTTAAGACTGGTGGGACTGATCCTGTGTATTTCTCCACTGACCAGTGACAGGTATTTTCCCTCAGTTATGAATATCACGTTTTCTGTGACAGTGTAAAAGGAGTCGCCACCAGGTGACAACTCAAGAGGCCTTTAGCGCTATCATTATCTTGCTGAATTTGCAGTGATTAAGTGTATGATACTCAATTATACAGGTCTAGAGCTAGAAATACTCAGGATAGAATAACCTAATTCACAAGAATCTGAAGTATAACACCAAGTGCCAATTTGTTAATTACAATGGAAATCATTCTGTGTCTTCGGATGCCATGGAGGTCTTTGCTCTAAACTATCATGTGTTGATTTTATAGTCTTGTTCTTGAAAGCAACATTATTTTTATTTGCTATTGTTTCAGGACCACCTCAATGTAGCCCCAACTTGTTAAAAGAAATGTTTCAGTCAGAAAGACGTAAGAGTAAGATTTGAGTTAGGTGATTTGACTGAAAATTTAGCTCCCTTTTCTTTATGCTAAACTGCAAAAGTCTGAATACAGGAAATAAACGTTAAAAAAATGTATACTGTAACAGAATAGAATATGTTTTTAAAATTATTTTGAAATAATATTTCAAAATATTGTGAAATATTTCGTGAAATAGCCTAAATACCTAAAAATAGTTTTAAATATGATTAAATGTAAATACTACTGTTTCAGTTTTTTGCTTTAGAATATACTTTTAAAAGTAACTAAGTTTGACATTATAATGCTTGCAGTTTGAAATTATGGTAGCATTTGGTGCATAAAATATTTATTCAGTTCAGCATTAATGAAACCATTGGAACTGAGTGTTGTAAATAAGACTAATAGTTGAAGGTAATCGGGTATATAACAGGCCACTTCTTAATATAACAAGATTTTAAAATTTTAGGATTTGACCATTAAAAGCACTAAATATGACCATTAAGCAAGCATTTATTTTAAGTCATCTGGTCGATCTTCTCAATTTTGCCTAATTGTTTCTCACAATAAACTGCTAAGTTTATTTTCTTTCTAGTTTTAAATATCTTAAGGGATAACACTTTCTCAATTTTGTTGTGAGAGACACTTTCAGAGGCCAGTAGATTTTATAGTCAGGAATTTTTTTGTAGAATTTAGCCTGAATTTTCTTTTTTTTAAAAAATAATTTAATTTTACCCTATTACTCATAGTCATATCATCCAGTAGCTTGTTAAAAATTTCTCTTCTGTCTTGGTATGTACACCATCAGATATCAGTAGGCTGTTATCTTGTCTTTCCATAGCATTTGCCTCACTAATCCATATATACTTAACCCTCTCAGTCTCTCCTCATGAATCAGTCACCTCGGATCTTCATCATTCCTGTTGCGTATCTTTTAGCACTTTCTAATATGTCTATATCACTGTGATAACAGAGCACTCAGAATGAAACACTATTTCACTGTGCCTTAGGTTTGCCATGAAGAGAATCATTTAATTTTAGCCTGATGTGATACACTTTCACTTCATGTAAATAGACTAGTTCCTGGCAAATTGTGTGCAAATCCAATGATTATGCATTAAATGGTATTCTAAATGCACCTGTTATATACAGAACTTTTTTTGATGAAGCAAAGAATCAAAATTTGTTTGTGTGTGTAGGTGGGAGAGAATTGGAAATCCTCTTTAAGTATTTTGGAAACCAGATGTGGCCAAGATCATTACACAACATCTATAATCCATTACAATATCTTAACATTTGTAGCATTTTCAAAGTATTTTTTACATACTTTATCTCATTTTGCCTTCTCAACCTTATATAAGGTATGCTATTTCCATTTTATGACAAGAAAACTAAATTTCAGAAAGTTTTATGGACTCACTCTGGGTGATACAGAAGGAAATGAAAGCACACAGTCCTTCCTCCTGTTTCCATTGCCCACT
This sequence comes from Galeopterus variegatus, assembly GCF_000696425.1. Classification (NCBI taxonomy): domain Eukaryota; kingdom Metazoa; phylum Chordata; class Mammalia; order Dermoptera; family Cynocephalidae; genus Galeopterus; species Galeopterus variegatus. The sequence goes on along the minus strand of NW_007731275.1, from coordinate 12,106 downwards.
ACAATAAAATTGTAAATTTAAATTTTTTAAAACTCAGTCATAGCTATTTTCTAAGGTCTTGCTATTTTCTAGCAGAGAGGTTTTTGCAGTACAACATGTATCTTCAATCTCCCATGAGCTAGCATTAGGTGTTCCTTAAAAGAAGAAGGCACAGTTAGAGTGAACGTATTTATCATTGTCTATTGTATCATTTGATGCTTTTGAAACATATGATAAAACCAAAAACCTCAGATAAATTTTACTCACCAAAAACCACTGGTAGTCTAAAATAGTGTTTTTTACTCTAAGAGATAGTCATGCGGACACTTTCCCAGTGTAATCCAGGCATGAATGACACTAAGTAGTTCTTCTCCCATTTCCAGAAGAAAGGCAGAGCCTGTGTCCATTCCAGATCATACTGTGGTACATCGCCAAGGGGTGAGAAACCTCCCAGAGCCCCTAACAATGGGATACTCATGTATGGAAATACTGTTTAGGGGATGCCCCTTCAATACAACTCAAAGAACCTTAAACACATAGCTCTTCCAGTCTTTTTCTCAAGATATGTTGGTCCACATTGGGCTACTCTGAATTCAGAATATACAAAAGAGTGAAACAGTATAGATTAGTAGACTTAATCTTATCAGTGTAACAGGAATATTTTACAGAACATGTTGAACTTTGCCTAAGCCCTGTAATTCTGGAAATAATAATGTAAGAAATTTAAATTAAAGAAAATTTCCCTCCCTTTTTGTTCTGGGAATAGATTTACTGCAACAAACCACCCATTCTCCTATGACTTAGATAAATTCTATGAATAATCCCCTTGTTTATGTAGAACAAGGCCAAGTACAGGCCCTCCAAATTTCCATTCTTTGACTCTTAAATGACTAGCTGAAGTTTTTGCCCCCACTGATCAATCAGAACAAAGTACGTGTTAATCTGACTTGACCAAACGCCTTGGCTAAGCTTCTCTCCTCCCCGTTGGACCTTGACCTACCCTCAGCCTGAGCCAGCTGAAGAGTGAACAGCTCCTTTTCAATGACCTCTCCTTACGAGTTGCGGGCCACAAAGAGCCACGTTCCCACATCAGCTGCCTGACTCAGGCTCTTTCTAGCCTGGCTGACTCCTTCTTATGACAGAAAAGCCTTCTCCTGCCTGACCTTGGACACCCTTGGTAATCCTGTGGTCAGAACATTCTCCCTATTGCAATAGCGTTTCAAATAAAGTTGGTTTTTACATAAATCTGAAGTTGTTTTTCATCAGATTTCTGTCAGATTTGCTGAGTTTTATTTAATGAGATAGTTAATACATATTTTGCCAAATTACACCAAGAAAATGTTTATTGCAGGGCCGAGCCCGTGGCGCACTCGGGAGAGTGCGGTGCTGGGAGCACAGCAGCGCTCCCGCGGCGGGTTCGGATCCTATATAGGGAGGGCCGGTGCACTCACTGGCTGAGCGCGGTGTGGCCGGTCTCAAAAAGGACAAAAAAAAAAAAAAAAAAGAAAGAAATGTTTATTGCAGTTAGAGTGAATAGTGAATTCTCACTAGAGTGAATAGTGAATTCTCACTATTCACAAGAAATAAACTTATTTAAAATTTATAATGAAAAATTTTAAATATCAGCTTAAAATGTGCAAGAGGGTACATAGTTTTTTAACTATTGTACATGAGCAAAAGAATTTGCAGGCTTCTGCTCTAACAAACGAAACCCAGGGAAGTAAACCATTGAGCAAATAGGGTTCTATTTTAGTTTAGCTCTCTGAAACCCTTTTATTTATGACTTCTCCCTCTGAGAAAGGAGAAAGATACCAAAATATGTATTCATGTGTCTTGAAAAGATGTCTTAAAATGGGTTGTCTGAATTTCTCTTCTGGGTGAGTGGGTAGTATGTGTGTATGGGGTTACCACACATAGTGCTTAAGTTGGAGTTCTAGGAGCTGGGGCTGGACCTGGGTAGTGTTCAAGATAGTCCTGTAGCTTTAGAATGTGGGGAAAGTAGAACTCAAAACAGAGACCTGTACAAAGGTGGCCTGGGGGAGCCTAGGGCAGCCTCAAGCAGACAAGATGTGTAATCCCATGGCAGAGATGCAAATCAGAGATATTGACAGAGCCAGGAGAAAGGATTTGATCAGCAGGAGGGGCCACGTTTTAGTGAGAACCTGGGGTTGTATCAAAAGGCAGAGAGGAATTTATAAAAGGGCTTGACTGATTAGGATGTGCCTAAGGCCAAAGGGTTGAGTGAAATGTTTACTAATTGACTTTACATATGGGCTCTTACCTTTCCATGATTCTTCTTGCTTTTGCAAGCCCTGCAGCTTCACTTTGTCAAAAATATAAACACACAGAGATTGTTGCTACTACCTTCTAGGGTTTCTGTGTTCAGTTTGTTTCCCAGTTAAATTACCTCTTCAAATGACGGCTTTGCAGCAGATTAGTGTGAAATGCATTTAGTTATGTTAATTACCTTCTTAACTCTCTCTAAATTTCACTTTTGCTAAAATATTGGTACCTTAGGTGATCTTTCTTGTATCAGTCAGTCAGCCAATGTTGGTTAAAGACAACACACAGAGGTGTGGGCAGGGTAGGGGAACAAACGAGCAATGCTAAGATGCCAAGAGACCAGCAGCAGCAGGAAGCTGCTACCTTCCCTAAGTGTGAGGGGCCAGGGGTTGGGGAGAGTGTGACCACCGCCCAGTGAGGACAGAGAGTGGAGGAGGCCGTGGGGAGTGGAGATGCATTTGTGGAGGGCGTAGAATCTACCAGAGCCCCAAGCAGGTGGGGCAGTGAGGAAATACTGGAGTCTTCTCCTCCCACTCTCTCACTTCCTTCTGGTGCTTCCAATTGGCCCAACAAACTGGAAGTCAGCAGGTAAAGGAGCCCGGGGAAACAGCCCACGAGAGGCTGGCCTCCCAGGCCCCACAGCAGGGCAGACAGGAGTCCAGAACACTTAGGGAGGCAGACAAAGGGTGCTTCTTAAGTGGGATGCCTCACATATTTTAGTAATTTTGTTTTTCTTTTTTGATATAAACGTGATGGGAAATGAGAACAATTCTCACTTAAAAATCTCAAACCTCCTTCATTGAATCTGATTCGAATACTCTCCCCATCTCGTTTCCTTTTTATGCAACCAACTTCTGTGTACTGATTTTATTAATTTAGTTAGACATAATGCTGAATATAAATAATAATTATGACAAAATATTACAATTTTTATTAAAGTCAAGATATAAATTGGTTTGGTAGATATACTGATCTACTAATCTTTCAATTTTATTAAATAATCAAAATTCTGGCATTGGTTCATTCTTTAAAAATTGTATTTATTACTTATTGAATTAACTTAAATATTTTAATTTTTTTAAAAATATAAATTTCCAGAATATTCTTTATTCCCATGAAATTAAGCACTGTTTTTTCTTTTTTTTTTTGCCTTTTTTCGTGTCCGGCAACGGATCGCAACCCTCAGTGTCGCGCCCATACCAGACCGGGACCGGCAACGGAATCGCAACCCTCGGTGTTGCGCCCGCACCTCGCTCAGCCAGTGAGCGGGAACCAGTCTGTATGTGAGATCCGAACCCTCGGCAGGAGCGCCGCCGCGCTCCCAAGTGGCGCACTGTAGCAGTGCGCCACCGGGCCGGCCCTAAGCACTGTTTCTTCTGCTTCCTATATCCCCTTTCATATCTATATTCTATATCTTTTCAAAATTTTTTTATTATTGAAGTGAGTTATCTTAAATTTCTATAGATATTTAGATTTGTAAGTATGTCTTTTAATAACAGATATTTTAATAACTTTTTGTATTCAATCTCTTCAAATAATAATGGATTCATTAAAGATAAACTTGAAACATGAATTAAATCTCCCTATGTATTTATTCAGCAAACATCTATCTATTGAGCACTCATGCTGTGCGAGATATTAATGACTGACATTTACTGAGTGTTTAACATGTGCCAGACACTGCAGTAAGTGCATTCAAGGGATTATTTTGCTCAGACCTCTATGAAGCATGTTTCCTTATTGCTATAGTTCTTTCCTGAAGAAACTGAAGCAGAGAGCAGTTAAATGACTTTCCCAGGGTCCCAAAGCTAATGAGTGACCATTGATAATTTAACCCAAATGAGTCTAAATCCAGAGGCCATGTTTTTAATCAATACATACCTGATGTGGTTTAGAAAGAATGGTAAAGAATAGTTCTGCTTTCAATGAGCTTGCAGCCTATTGGCATAGATCAAGGATTGACAACCTACAGCCCAAATTTAATATGCTACCTGTTTTCATAAGGAAAGTTTTATTGGAACACAGCCACACTCACTTGTTTATGCATTGTGTGTGACTGCTTTTGTGCTACAAAGACATAGTTGAGTAGGTATGGCGAACACAGTATACTTGCAAGAACTAAAACATTTACTATGTGGACCTTTACAGAAAAAGTTTGTCAATCCCTGGCACAAATGTTTACAGAATTAACTATAAAAGAAGGCAGTTTGTGTTCAGCATTATTTTTTTTTTAAATGCAATTGGACTGCAACGAGAGTGATTAATTACAACTTGAAAACATGAAAAGTGGGAAGTTTTTATGAAGATGACCATATTAGTCAGGGTTCTCCAAAGAAACAGAACTAATAGGGTGTACGCGGGTACTTTGAAAATTTCTTGGAAAGATTCTCACTGTCTTTTAATTTAAATTTTTTCATGAACTCTTTGAAGTACTGTGATACATAGAGAACTATATGAGGGGATTTCTTATGGGAATTGGCTGAAAATTCCATGATAAACTGTCTGCAAGCTGGAGAACCAGGAAAGCCAGTGGTATAATTTAGTCTGAGTCCACAGGCCTTAGAACCATGGGGGCTGCTGGTGTTAAGTCCTGGAGTCTGAAGGCCTTACAACCTGGAGTTCTGATGTCCAAGGGCAAGAAATGATGTCCCAGCTCCAGGAGAGAGAGCTAATTCACCCTTCCTTCACCTTTTTGTTTTATTGGGGCTCTCAACGAATTGGATTATGTCTGCCCACATTGTTGAGTGCAGATCCTGTTTATTCAGTCTATTGATTTAAATACTAACCTCTTCCAGAAACACGCTTACAGACAACCCAGAAATAATGTTTTGCCAGCTCTCTGAGGATCCCTTAACTGAGTCAAGATGCCACATAAAATTAACCATCACGATGACGTTATGGCTTGAACTTTGAAAAATGAGTCGAATCCTTTAAGCATTTGCGTTTACCCTAAGCCAGTGTCCTGGAATAAAGACCAGGTACTGTGACTCTCTTCCCCTATCTTAATAAAATTAGGGAAGCTCTGTTTTCATTTCTTTCCCATCACTGCCCTTGCCAGACCAACAGCACCAAAGTATTTCCAGCCATCTCTCTCAAGACACCAAGAAATTCTACCAACAAGATGTCTCAAGTTCTCACTAAAGTGTTCCAGAGATGGCCAGGCAAATAGCACTCTTCTCCCTCTACTGCAGATCTCAATCATTTCAGCATGAAGGTGGAACAGCCCTGCTGTCCCCAAGGATATGTTTTTGCCCAATTCTTCTAAGACATGTGTATCATCTGCTTCTGACTGTTACAGCCTGTCACCCCCCTGATGGCTGAGCCTCAGAATAATCTCTCCTCTTCTTGTATGAATTAGCAACAGTCCAATTGCTTTTTGGTTACCAGAAAAATCCTTTTTAAACTTAGATTGTTTCTTAAAAAATACATCTCTTTTGGAAATTTTCAAACATTTATAAACATAGAATGCAAGGTAAAGTGACAGAGGGCACACTCCGAAAAGTCATTACCAGAGATGTTCCTGCTAAGTAATACAAAAGTCAAAGAGAGTCTAGTGCGCCGCTTGGGAAGTGTGGAGGCGCTCCCGCCGAGGGTTCGGATCCCACATACAGACCGGTTCCCGCTCACTGGCTGAGCGAGGCGCGGGGGCAACACCGAGGGTTGCGATCCCGCTGCCGGTCCCGGTCCGGTACGGGGCGACACTGAGGGTTGCGATCCGTTGCCGAACACGGAAAAAGACAAAAAAAAAAAAAAGTCAAAGAGAGTCAAAAGTCTGAATAAGTAGGGAACAGAGAGGGATACCACAGAGACCAGGAAAGGGATGACTGTAATCCCCATAATCTTACTGGGCGTGTTTACTCGACCCCAGTGAATATTCTACTTAAACAGTTTTGACCTCCTCCGTTTGTTTTACTTCCCATGCATTTCCAATTCATCAAAGATTATTAAATATGCAACACGGCCCTCATTTCCCAAAAGGTGTATTTCGCCTTAAACCAGAGCTATGTGAAACAAACAAACAAAAAAACCCAAAACTTGTTGAGAAGGGATGAGAGTCAGCAGGAACTAGAAGGTGAAGGAGAAAGCGGAATTGTCAGTGGAAGGGGCACCTTGGCTCTAAGTCCAGTCAAATCTTACTTCTTTAGGAACAAAAGAGGGACTGGCAGGAAGAAAGTATCAATTAAGGCTAAAGTATAAAAAAAAAAATGTAGTATAAACTTGGATTTCTGCCATGACACAAAAGATTTGGAGAATTAGAACATATTTTCTTGCCTTATATAGACTCATTTTATAAATCAAGTAAACCTAAGTAACTGATTGCCACTATGGAAGTGTAAATATAATTGTAATTCTCAAATTTATTACTTGTTAGTTCTTGCTATAGGCCTAGTTTTGATCCTTAGCCATTAATTATATACAAGTCAATGAATGATGATTTTTATTATAGGCATCAGAGTTTAAAACAAAAAGGAGTAAAAGAAAAAAAAACCCCACATGCCTGGGAAGTAGGGCTGAGAATATGATAACCTATTCTAGCACAAGAAGTAAAGGAGCCAGGCTTCCCCTTGGACTTCCAGCATAACCTCTGATAAAACAATAAAATATGTTGGCTTCTCCCAGTTGTGTTTCTGTTCAATCTGTATTTCTTTCTCCCACTTTCTAAGTCTGAAAGAGCTGGGAAAACATAGAAAGCAAAAGACAAAAAGACAGCAGAAGTCTTGATTATCCCACAATGTGGGAGCACCAATTTGTATTTCCATTTATAAATGGAAGTTATAACTGCTGTCTTTCGCCGGAACCTTTTTTGAAGTTATGTTTAAAGGTGGATCTCTCCCTATAATTTGATTCCCTATACCTGTGGAGACTCTTAGCTGTCTGTCAAATTTAATTATCTCCATCTTCCATGGCAGTAGAGTTGTAGCTGGGTACTTGTCTGCCCAATGAGAGGTTGAATTTCTCACCCCGCCTTGCCTCTAGTGTGGCCATGGGATGAAGCTTCCAGAAGTGGAATGTGAGCACAATTGATGTAAAACTTTCCTGCCTCACTGCTCTTTCTGGCCCTAGGCATCAACTCTTTGCCCCTTCCATCTAGCCGGAATGGTGATGACTGGAGCAAACATGAAAGCCACACATTGAGGATGGGAAAGACAGTCAGCCCGAGCTGATGAGGGTGCATGGAGAAGGACCATTCTCTAACACAGAACACCCACTTCAGCCTGTCAGGGGAGAGGGAACAAGCAAATTTGTTCTAAAGCCACCTTTTCATTAGATCTTTTGTGGCAGCAGTTAATTTTATGCTATGCCCATTCACATTTAAACAAGATACAGTAAAACTCTTTTTATAATTACTTCCTTCTCTTAACCAAAACATGCAATTAACTATTATTGAGAGAAACTGATGCCTTCAGAACAGAACATAAGATAAAGTATCTGTCTCCCTCCTGAAATTTAGTCTCTTTCTTGCCCTTTCCAAAGCTTCAGTCCTATGCCTACTTTTAATAATTTTTAACTGTTATTATTTAAATTTCCCTGAAGTTTAATGTGGACTCAAAACTTCTGTGGCATCCCTTCTTAGGTTCCCCGTGGGAGGATCCATGTGAATAATCATAGCTGACTGTGACACCTCATTGCTGCCCGATCCATCTGTAGTAGCAGAAGTCCCTGGTCACTGTCCCTAGAAGTCTCCAACTATCATTCACCTTGTCTGAATGAACATCTTCTAGTTCCCTTATTATTAAGTTCTTAACAAACGGTAGAAATAGATATCTTTTAAACAAAGTTTAAAAATATATATATATTATTTCATAAAAGTGTTTCATTTTCATAGTTGAATTGGATTACAGAAATAGTAAAGATTGCAACTTTTACTAGCAACATGGGTATACTACACCATCACAGAAGACCATTCCCTTTAATCACTATCTTCCATGGTAAACTACCTAAAATCAAGAACTAGGTCTGTCTTGTTCACCATTTTTTCCCAAGCATATAACACAGAGGCTGGCCATTACAGATACTCATTAAATGTTTATTAAATAAATAATAAATAAATGCTGATTTTTTTTCTCAATAACAAGACCCACTAGCCATTTTTATTAATGCTAAAGGTGGTGTTCAGTACATGTTCTTTGGTCCTGGCAACAGATAACAGGCATATTACAATGGGTGTGATATGAATGGAGAGTGTGCTTGGATGGATTATACCATGAATGCTCATAACTGATTACTGCTTTCAAAGGTTGCTACCGGAGACGATGAACATAAGAAGTGAGAATCCAATCAACACTTTCTGGATTTTGTTTTTAGATACCAGATGTTACTGTCTGAATATTCATGTCCTCTCCACCCCCCCCCATTCATATATTGAAACCTAATCACCAGTGTAATTAGTATTAGGATATGGTGTTTGGGGAGGTGATTAGTCCATGGAGGTAGAGATTAGTGCCCTTATAAAAAATGCCTTCTAGAGTTAGCATCCCTTTCCACCATGTGAGGACACTGGGGAAAGTTGCCGTCTATGTACCAGGAGACTGGCTCTTATCAGACATCCAACTTGCTGGTGCCTTGGTCTGGGACTTCCCAGCCTCCAGAAGTCTGGGAAATAAATTTCTGTTGTTGATAAGCCACCTAGTCTATGGTATTTTGTTATAGCAACTTGAATGGACTAAGACATCAGTAATGGTACTTGAGCTTCTTCAGTGTCTGTTACCTGGTCTGATGAAGTCAAGAGAGTCTTCAGGCTTAGTATAGATGGTTAGCGTGTCTAAAGAAAGTTTTTAGATAGGATCAGTGTCAAAGTTACCAGTTTACTTTTTTTCCTTTTACCAAATACTTTACCAAAATGTGGCCCAGTAATCTGACATTATTTCCACAGGGAAATTGACTAAGATGAAACTGGTTAGTAAACTGTACATTAACTAATATCAGAATAAATAAGTAACAGTGGCTCCAGTGAATTAGGCTCCTCTTTTTTTTTTTAACTCTCTCAAACTGTTTTTGTCTGGTTATCATCCCTATTTTGCATTTTCCTTTCTCTTTCTTCTTTTTCCTTGGCTCTCAGAGAGACGGTAGAGTTAAATGTCCATAACATGAAAAAGAGAATTTTTTAAAAATGCAAGATAAAGAACTCCTCAGAACATAGGGATCTTAATAAAAAAACTTCAAGTGTGTACAAGAAGACACTCAACCCAATAGCAAGCAATATCCAGAAAAGACAGTTACCATATGGGCTGCTTTTATTGAAAAGCTTTTTGTGCCCACCAGGGGGAGGAGCTGTTAAGAGGCTCAGGGATGGTTGTTAGTGCCAGGGCTTAACTGGCAGACAAGACTGCACGGCCAATGGCCAGTTCCTGGTTCAGGTTGGCCAACTTGGGTTTCTTTGTTTGTTCCATTTAGCTACACTGCTACCTGCCATCAACCAGACACACAATGTATTTGCAGTGTGTGACTCATCTCTACTCACCACCGCGTTGGATCTTTCTACTACAATGCCATGGCCAAAGCAAAGGACTGTGAATTGAGAAAGCCAACCACATCAAAACCAATTAAGATAGAAAACTGATGGAGAAGAAAGCAGCAGTAGTTGGCAATCAAAACATGACTCCTACAGCCTACGCTAAAACAGTTTTGTCAGCAGGAAGCAGGTGCTGGGGTCTCCTCTAGCTTAATTCTAGAAAGCAAATAATCAGAGTGGCCCATCAGTCTCATAGTCCAAAAGCTCTGTACCCCTTTACTTCCCAAATTAATATTGCCATCAAAATTTGCCCTGACTCTGGGGATGTCACTTCCTACCTAAATGGGATAATCCACAAAAACCTTAATGTCCCGAACTGTGGGATATTCAACGCAGACCCTGGAGCGGGGAGTGAGAATTGGATGGGACAAGAGACAAGAGAAATGGAGACAAGACAGTATTCTGATCAAGTCTCGTTTATTAGCCAGAAGGTCACAGCTTATATAGACAGCAAAAGGGAACAGCAGATAAGGAAGTATGCAGCAGATGTTTTCTGGGAAAAACCACAGGGCAAGTTGTTCCAGGAAATAGAAAAGTCCCTGGCTATCTTTGGCAAGGTAGCAACGCTATCTACGCCCACAGCAGTGCAAGTAGCAGAAGAGGGGGAAGTGGAAAAATACAGCAATTAAGGCCTTGAGGCCTAGAGGCTATGGTCAAGGCTCTATGGCTCCAGGAAGGCAGGCTCTTAGGCAGTAGCTGGGCTCCAAGGCTCTGGACACCTTAGGATAGTGCAGGTCACATAGCGAATCACCAACAAATGTAGCTGTTATCATTACTATTGTTATTAATTTTAGCCAGGTTTCTCATGGACTGAGAGAAACCAGTTTTGTGCTAAGATCCAAATATCAACTAAGAGCATCATCAGACACAAAATATCTATGCTAGGCTGTGTGCAAGACAACCTTTAAAAAAGAGCTGAGTTGAGTAGGTTTTTTACGTTTGTTGTCTTGTTTTCAGTGGACAGTCTAATTTCTCTGTGACCAACATGGGAGAAAATTATAATTGTAAATACAAGAATTGCATGTTTCCATTTAATAATAAAAGAAAATGTATGTTTTCAAAAAGCTTGGTGGTACTCAGAGATGTTTAGGGATTTTATTTGTCTTTCATCTACATTTTCTTAGAATCAGTCCTCATAAAATCAGATGATTCAGAAACTGTATGCAGGAGGAAAAAAAAGGAGGAAATAAAATAACCAAGTAGACACTCAACTCATTAGCAAGTAATATGCAGTAAAGACAGTTACCATATGGGCTGCTTTTACTGAGAAACCTCTTGTGCCCACCAAGGAGAGGAGCTGGTAAGAGGCTCAGGAATGGTTGTTAGAATGAAACCTCATGCTTGTTCCTTCTCTCTGAGCAAGTTTTTTCCTCCTGGCTGACAGAGGCTGTTGCCTTTAAGGCTTCATTTTCTTTGTGAGCCTTTTTGAATGTTAATGTCTTTGCGACTCATTAACCTGGGGTAGTTGTTTTGCACCCTGAGCACCAAGACATCTCATCAGGATGAACTGGGGCAAGGCAGCCTCCAAAAACACACCTGGGTCTCTGGGCAGTCATCTGCAGGCGATCGCCTCCAGGTGTTTGCCAGTGGGAACCCATTGAAAGTCAATGCAATTTAGAGCAATTTCTCTGGCAGTGGAAATTAACCTGCAGGAATCTGCCGGCAACAGGTGTATTTTAGGGCAGTCATACCAGCGTCCTGCACTGCGGAGACAGGACCTTGACTACCAGGTGTAGTGTAGGAAGCTGAATAATTGGAGCAGGCAGGAAATGAGTGCAGAGAAGATGGCCAAATTGCAGGTCAGCATGGGTTGGTATAATTATTGGTTAACCCTCTCCTGCCTGCTATCCAGATACTATTTGTATGCTTGAGGAACCAGGAAATCTTCACTGAAAGGGAAAGAATTATCACTCACTGCTGAAGCAGACTGAATTTTTTGATAGCTGAGGTTTTCAGCAAATTGTTTTTGGTTTAGTGTTTCATACTCAGAATAAATGATTACTAGGAACCCACAGATCTTCTGGAAAGAACAGGGAGAAGTGAATTTTAAGTGCTTGAGAGTCTCTGCCTCAGAAACAAACAGAATTTTACCTAGTATGTTCTGTCCTTTCTGCCTCTTTTGAAAAGACACATAGGGAGGAAGATGCAGATTCAGGAAAAGGCATCTATGCCCTGTATCTTAATTTTTTCTGAATATGTATTTCTACTTTATTTTTCCCCCTTATGGTCTCATATTTTGACTCTTTGCTGTAATTCTTTTTTCCTAAGTTTGTTTTTTTTTTTTCATTAAATTTTTATTTTGTCAATATACAATGTATATGATTATTATGG
>NW_007731274.1:164171-164598 GCF_000696425.1 Galeopterus variegatus | reverse complement strand
AGTTGATTTTCTGGTGGGCCACCCGAATAGTGATTTGACTACTGCTGTGACTTCAAGCCACTTTTGTGGCAGCTGTGATTGTGGTGGTGGCTGTTGTGGGCCACCTTCATGGAAGTAGTCTTTTTGGCATGCTCTTTGCTTGCTTGCAGGTGGGGGGTGCTGCCCTTGGCTCCTGCTTAGGACCCCGGACATACTCCATGCCTGCTTCTGGGTGGTGGGTGCTGTCCTTTGCTCCTGTCTAGGCTCCCAGGCATGCTCCTTTCCTGCTTCTTGGCAGTGGGGCTGCCCTTGGCTCCCGCCTAGGACCCTGGGTGTGTTCCTTGCCTCTGTAAAGTTATTTTAAAAAGTATGCACACGGGCCGGCCCGGTGGCGCACTGCTACAGTGTGCCGCTTGGGAGCGTGGTGGCACTCCCGCCGAGGGTTCGG
>NW_007731274.1:133149-163182 GCF_000696425.1 Galeopterus variegatus | reverse complement strand
TGACACTGAGGGTTGCGATCCGTTGCCGGACACGAAAAAAGACAAAAAGAAAAAAAAAAAAAAAGAATGCATAGGCCTCATGCTGTTTTTTTCTTAAGTCGTTGAGTCTTTAATACAATAATATAAGACTAGAAATAAACTTCTGCCCATGTAAGAATTTTATATATGAGAGGGAGAGAAAGAAGAGTCTTTGAATCAGTGCCATTGTCTTAATGTTATATCATTGGCTGTCTGTGGGAAAACAAAGATCGGATTTCTGTCTTCACACTATAAGCATAAGTTCCAAATTGATTAACAGCCTAAATGTTTTAAGAGAATAAAATATTAGGTAAAGTTATGGTAATTTGGTCTTTGCTGGAGTTGAAAGCAGCCCTTGTAGATTTGAACATAGAACTAACAGGCCTTAGCACTGTGTTGGGCATGAAGTTATTAGACTAATTTAATGTTAGTATATGGGGATAACTTTAATAGCCAGACCATGTGAGTCCTGAGTCCTGAAGTCCTGAATATCATGATATATTTATACACACACACACACATATGTATATAGTTGTTGTTTATTTAATCAACATTTTTTACAGCTAAAATTGGTTTAAAAGTTGGATAATCTAACCAACCAAAATCAATTATAGTTAAAAATTAAATATGGTCATCACATAATGTCTTCTGCTTTGAAATCTCCTAAAAACATTTTCAAATTGCATTTGAACAAGAGAGATATCATTGCATTTTAAGCTTATCTTCTTCCAAAGCAGTAAACTTGAGGAGATCAGTGTTCTACACGAGAATATCTACTGTGTATTTGTTGGGAAATCAACCTTATTAATTTATAGGTTTCTATGAATACATATTCATTTATTTGCACTTCCAAGTAAAAGTACATTAAAAATTGAACGCATTCTCAATAGGAAATGGAAATGTTCTCCCAAAAGAATGCCAACTGTGTTTCACCTTTCTTATTGAAAATCTGGGAATAGCTGTATAAAATAATCTTCCTAGAAATTCCTTCCTAACTTATATTAAATCTAGAACCCATATTGTTCAGGCATGCACACAAATGTATGGACACACTTGTTCATACACACCCAGACTCCTTTGTTAAGTGATGGGAATTCATGTAAAGTCCAATGATTTCCAAAATAATAGGCCAAATATTTCAAATGGAGTTTCAATAATAATTTTTGTTAATTAAAAGTGTGAAAATCATCAAGTCTTAGTCTATTAAGAAATAAAAAGCAAACTTTACAAATGCTTTACACAATAAATACATTAGTTGCAGATAGACTAGAATGGTCATAACTGGAGAACCTACTTCATGGTGTGGCCATGGTGGCTAAATGTACTGGCATATAAACAATTTCCTCGAAAAGTGGCTGAAATATAGCGTTCAGTAAGTCATGAATTATAGTTACCACTATTTTTGCATTTTGCCTATGATTTATGTTCACTTTCAGATCTTTTGCTGAGTCAATAATGCAGTTATAGACATTTCATGTGTCTTGATTATGAAAGAACTGTTTAATATGGGTGGACAGATAACAATTTTGCTTAGCTCTATTTAACCAGAATATTGTGTAAAGATTCTATTGTGTAAATTAAGAAAATTTATTGATATTCATAGAGACTCAATCTTTTTCCCCAACATTTCAGGGTTTTCTAAAAACCTGGCCACTGTTGCGTAGTTCAGATCATTCCATTCATAATGTATCACAAATATACACCCGACTCCAGCTCTGGAGAAAATCTGAGTTGTTGATGTGAGATGACCTTACTGTTTCGGCAATTTTGCATCTTTCTGGAGGCCAGAGGTAGAATCTCTTCCTCTGACAGTTTCATGATCTTACTTCTGGCCCCTGAGTATTTGAATACTTAGGGAAAATGTTGTAACTCTAGTGTAATAATAAAATTAAAATGTGGATAAACCCTAAAATCTCCCTAGGAATTACAAGCTCAGGATGTTAGTTACCACAGTTGGAGAACACTGGATAAAGATAAATGTTTATCCACAGAAGTTATTGAGAAAAAAAAAAAAAGCCAAACTTTGAATGAAGGAGATCTTAAGGAAAAAAAGTTCTTCATTTTCTACTTCATTAATGATCCTAGCGTAGTTTCAGTTATCTTTATCATTTTTGTTCTATCTAGCATCTGAACACATTTTATCTGTTCATCTTGTTCCATCCTTTCCTGATGTTAGGAAAGAATTGAATTATCAACATCAATTAATTTTTATAACATCTCTTGGGAAAATCAGCAGCATTTAGATTTCTGGGTTAGGTACCTAGGGACTTAAGGTGTAATGCTTTATTTATAGCCACCTCAATGATTTATTTGACAGAGAGCATCTTGGAAGGCTGCATCAATTTAAAAAGCATTAATAAATTAATAGAGTAACAGAAAGAAGGATCCAGGAAACATGCGAATTGAAGAATTCTCTTCAGAGATGGCAGTCTTACACTTTACTCTTCTAAAATGGAATTATGACAGCTGTGGAAGCGAATCGTGATTATTGAGGAAGAAAAAGCAGCCTCTGTCCTCCGAGGGCTGGTCTGATACTATGAGCTACTCCTGCGGTTGCTGTGAGCTGGCCAGGCATCCACACTCAGCCTCGGTGCTTGCCTGTTGTACACACACGTTTGTGGAACGGTTGCACTGGTTAAGTAGGGTGAGCTGGGCCACAGGCCAAGCACTAAGCCAGGTACCCAAGAAATGCTCCAGGGAGTGCAATTAGCAAGAGTCACAGCAGTATGTCGTGTATCCCTGACTGCCTGGAGCAGCTCACTCTCCAACCCAGGAGCCTGACTGCTGAAGACTGTGTTCATGCTGCAGGGGAGTTCCCTCCTTGGCTCAAGTTCAGACACCCTGTTCTGGTCTCACCGATATGTCACCGTGTTTCCTGTGAAGGAGAAAAGTGGAGAAGGACATTCTCCCCTCTTGAGAAACTTGGGGAAGATGCTAATAGCTCACCGCTAAAACTCAAGCAAGATATTGAGATAAAATTTTGATCCTAGTTAACTTTTTTCACTACTTAGCCTGCAAGTTTGGAATACTATTAGACATTCTGTTTTGCGGTTTCCTTTTTCCCACCATTAACAGTATGTTAATGGCATATTTCCATCTCACTGTTTCTTTCTACTGTGTTACACAGAGTAAATTTGGCTCAAGTTCAGACACCCTGTTCTGGTCTCACCGATATGTCACCGTGTTTCCTGTGAAGGAGAAAAGTGGAGAAGGACATTCTCCCCTCTTGAAAAACTTGGGGAAGATGCTAATAGCTCACCGCTAAAACTCAAGCAAGATATTGAGATAAAATTTTGATCCTAGTTAACTTTTTTCACTACTTAACCTGCAAGTTTGGAATACTATTAGACATTCTGTTTTGCGGTTTCCTTTTTCCCACCATTAACAGTATGTTAATGGCATATTTCCATCTCACTGTTTCTTTCTACTGTGTTACACAGAGTAAATATAGAACATATATTATGCAAGCAACTCATATTTTATTCAGGAACTTAATTTTTTTTAAAATAACTTTTTTATATTTGATGTTCTAGTTACTGAAAATTATTTTTAAATGATTCTTTTTTTTAAAGGCCATATTAGCCTTTCCTTACTTCAGCCATTGTTATTTATGATATTTCCTTTTAAAATCTCTACCTCTCCTTCCAAAGAGATGGCTTGTGAAATAATTAGTGACTACTTTTGCCGAACACACTATCATATGCATCTCCTAGGTATATGTGAATACTATAATGTTGGGATACATTAATTATATTTTAATGCATTATAATTTCTGATATATATTATAATTCATTTATATTATATTGTGACAAGATAAAACTATGTATACCATGTTGCAATTAGATAAACAACTACAGTCAAGAGGAATTTTTCATTTTTACTTTGTGTACACATATGAGCAAGATAGATATACCTGTAGGCACTAAATTTGCACGGACAATAGAAGAAAACTGTGATACAAATTATCTCCATATTATCTATTGCTGCATAACAAATTATGGCAAAGTTAAGTAGCTTAAAACAACACCCATCTTTTATCTCATAATTCCAGAGGGTCAGAAGTCCAGGCATGGCTTAGCTGGTCCTCTGCCTAGGGTGTCATCAGGCTGAAATCAGGGTATGGGTCAGGCTTCAGTCTCATCTGTAGGCTCAACTAGAGAATGATCCACTTCCAGGCTCTCTCTCAGATTGTTGATGGTTTTAATTTCTTCATGGTGGTTGAATTCATGGGCCTTGCTTCTTCAAAGCCAGCAATGGAGAAGGACAGCCTGCTGCTTCAAGTCTTTCATCTCTAGACTCTTTAAACATTCACCTGATTAGGTCAGGCTTATCAGGGTAATCACCATTTTCATTAACTGTACGTCAGTTGCTTAGAGATCATGATTCTACCTGCAAAAAATTCCTTTGCCTTTGTCATGTACTATATCCTAATCACTGGGGTGACACCATTGTGTTTACAAGTCTCTCCCACACTTGAAAAGGAGGAGATAATAAAAAGGTATGGATCATTGAAGGCCATTTTACAGTTCTGCTCACCACATCCTCTTCCCCAAGAAAAACCTTCTAAAATCAGGTACCACTGACATTCTTTGAGTCACTAGTATATGATAGATGTTGTATTATTTACATTTATTAACCACTTAAAATCAAGTTATTTTTCACAAAAATTTTAAATGTTACATATTTTTCATTTCAATTATTTTCGCATTATCTGTTTGTCTTCTGTGGACATTTGTTTGATGGATTGTCTGTTTCTCTAGTATGTCAACTATTGTTATCATTTTTTTATAGTTTGTCATTTTCAGCAGGGCAACAATAACATTTGTCTTCTGTGGACATTTGTTTGATGGATTGTCTGTTTCTCCAGTATGTCAACTATTGTTATCATTTTTTTATAGTTTGTCATTTTCAGCAGGGCAACAATAACTTTTTTACAGTATCCAGTTTGTCTGTGTACACTGATCCCAACAAATACTCACCTTATTCCCTAGTGATTTTTTGTTCTGCTCTGTTTTGCAGCAACAACGTTATGGCTCTAGTACGGGCTTGATGCGCTGAACATGGCTGGGACACCCTGCTGTGTCGGTGGGTTACGCGTCTACTCCCCGACTCTTCTCATTTCTCTGCTGAGTGTTCTTTCACTCAGGGTGCTGTGGAGAGACAGAAGGGGACACATAGCACTGGTGGTCAGGGTCACAAACTAGGAACTCCCTGAGCAGTAGGGCAAGATAATAATTTTTCAAAAGAGCAGATGGCATAATTGCAGGTGGCAAATGGGAAGAGCTGCCGAGATGAAATAATAGTGCATATTTGACAGTCACCAGTGGAGGTGATGAGCAGGTCTGCAGTGTACTGACTGTGTGCAGGCAGGTCTGTTGAAACTTCCTTTGCTGGCTTTCTCCTTCCACATGGAGGCACGCCAACTAGGAAATGCCCCTGACTTCTCTCAGCCCCTCACTCTTCTCTCCGTAGGATGACTGGGGAGCCTGGCAGGAGGAGCTGGATGCGTGTCATCCTGCCCCTCTCTCTCTTCTTTGGGGTCTGCCTCTCCATTGCTCCAGTTCACTAAGTTGGCCAAGGACAGCCTTGGTGGCTGGTCCAGCTATGCATGAGCTTCAGTATGAGCCACATAGACAGCTATGAACTACATTGACCAGAACTACAAATTATTTTTTATTCATTTGCCTGAATTCTTCCTCAGTCTCTTACTTGGTTGTAATTTGGGCAGTGAACATTGGTGCAATTTAGTTAGTCCCCTAAAATATTAATATCACATATGTCAGGGAATTAATTATAATCATACAAAAGACAGATCAACATGTGGAAGAGAAGTGAAATCCAAATATCATAATGGAATATGATAATGAAGTATGTGAACGATATGGAGCGTTCTGTGGTTAATTCAGACAGCTCAAAAAGGAAAAATGTTGAATTGGGCAAAAGCAAATGATTTTTCTGAAATGTTGATTGAAATAAATTTGTGGTGGTGATCTGTAACCTATATTAAAATATTCCAGTGGTAGGATGAAATTTTACAAGAAAACCACCTATATATGTAGGCTTTTCTTTATGCCTCTGTGTGGACATGGGGAACACTTGGATGGAGTTTATTAATGGGTCTACCATGGTCGTTCTCTTTGACCTTTATTTGCCTCATGAATGGGCATTCAGCTATCTGGACAATTCAGGTTTAATTAGTCTTCAGTCTCATTTCTTAAGGGTATTCTAAATATAGTAAGTTTACAAAAGGGCGGCTTTTCATATTTAATATTTATAGAGTAGTGGTTTTCAAGCATTGCCATATATTAATATTACCTCCCTAAATCCAGACCATACCCTAGTCTAATTGCATCAGAATCTCTTAGGGATGAGGGACCCAGGTATCATATATTTATCATTATATCATAAAACTCAGATGATCACTAGTTATAAAAAAGTTTAAAAATCATCGTAGCCATAATTTAAAAGTAGTGCATTGTAAGTAGTTAGCATTAAAAATTAGATATGCTGGGTCCCAAATACATGGAGAGAAGATCAGATGGGATCATTGTGATGTATTGTGAGTATAATTCAGTATGGAGAAATTCAAAGGAAAAAAGAACACAAATTAATGTTTTATCTGTGTTCACATTTGATGAATCCATTGGAAATGTGTAAATTATCCATTGTGTGAATTATCTGTTGCATGTATTCCAGAGAAAAGCAGATATTCACTCTTGCATACCTCTCTTTTTTCAGAGCCTGTCTTAATGTAGGTCACGTTCAGAGAGCACTCTCTGCAGTGATATTCAATATTCTTAAAATTATAGAACTTACCGCAAAAGGACAGTTGAAGTACTTAATTAGAAGCAAAAGCAAGACTCCTGGTGGAAGGAGATTCTCAGCAGTTGATTGTGAGTTCCGTGTAGGGCACGGACTGGGTTCCTTGGAATCCTCAGTACTTTTTGTGGCTTTGTTAAACACGGTGTTAGGAAATTCATCATGTTAGGCAATTTATAGATTAGCAGACTGTAAAGAAAAAGAACAAAACAGAATTGGAAAGGCGCAGGCTTTCTTTAGTGAGCTGGGCTGGAGCTCAAACACGGTTCCACCTAAAAATCCCATAGTTCTCTCCTCTGTAAATTGGATTAGTGTTCTCTGTCTTATTTGCTTGCTGGGAAGGTTAAGTGAGATAGTATTCGACAAACCCTTAATGACTGGCAATAACAGCTCTGTCTAAATAATAGTTCTTTTGCACACATAGCTTGAAAGCATTTTATTAGTGTACTTAGTTAAAGCAGTTCCTAAAAAGGAATGAAAGTGAGAGGAGGTTATGACATTTAGATTTGGAGGAAATGGAGAGGTCTTTATTGGGTAAAGAAATTCTTGTAGACGTCCATGGCCGAAGGCACATCACTTTACTTATTCTTCACCCAACACTAAATAAAATTGCTGGCAAGCTTGGGGGGTAGACTCCTTGGATCTTTGGTGACATCATTGCCCAGTATTTTCCAGTATTTTAATAGCAGCATTAAGTTCTATTAATTGAAATGAGACTTTTTTAGTTACCAAAGTCACTGAAAATTTAATAAATGTGACTTATCATTAAGGAAACCAGCCACCCAGCTTGAAAGTGAAGTTTGACAAGTCACAGCAAGTAGCAGTATTGGAAAAAAATAAAACCATTTGATATTTATACATCAACAAGTGATGACTCCTCATGTAACCAAGGAGATATTTAAGTGTAGGAGAAGTTGTGATAACAGCTGACCTCTATCTGAGTGTCTTCCAGGTCTCTCAATCCGTGCTCTAACCCCTGTACACGCCATAACACATGATGCATGTGAAATGGTCAGCATGTTGCTGGGCACACTCTCTACGAGGCAGCCTGCAGTTCTGCCCCCACCAGGTGAACTGGAGTGTACAGGGCACGCTGCCACACCTATTGTCTGTCTGCACCTGCTGCATTATCATCAGTAGGTAGTTTAGCTGAACAACACTAAACCAATGCAATGAGAGGATGGAGTGTAGAAGGCAGCGGTTGTTTCAGTGGAAGCTAGGATAAATACTTGAAGGTGAGAATAAAAAGAGAGCCGTTGGATTAGGGTGTGTGAGAGGGACGTATAAAAAAATATGGTAAAAAGTCATAAAAATGTAAAATTGTCTGCAGTCAATCTCAGAGTTTTGTTTTTTAAATTTTTCCCACCTCTTCAAATGAAATGGAACATGAACTCATAGAGGGTACACCACCCATCACACCTGGGCAGATGTGCCTTTTGACCTGAGGCCCAAAAGGGGCCTGTCCTGCCATAAAAAGATGGGAGACAGGAAGTAGATTATGTTCTAAGTTTAATTTTGTTTTTTAGATTTTTCCCACCTCTTCAAATGAAATGGAACATGAACTCATAGAGGGTACACCACCCATCACACCTGGGCAGATGTGCCTTTTGACCTGAGGCCAAAAAGGGGCCTGTCCTGCCATAAAAAGATGGGAGACAGGAAGTAGATTATGTTCTAAGTTTAAAAAAATTTAAAATGTTGTCTTGCTAGGGCAACTGTAGCCAGTTGTTGGGCTAGGGGCTAGGGCCCATAGACCCTTCAAACCCATTGTACAGACTGGGTCATAGACCCCTCATATGCCAGGCTAGGTAACCAGACCCCTCACATGTCTGGCTGGGTCACCAGACCCCTCACATGCAGGTCCATGCTAGGTAATTAGGAACGATCCAGGAAGCCATTGGCAGATGACATGAGCTTGGTCCTCAGCTTCCTCAGCAACAATGGCAGCAGCAGTAGCTTGCAGCAGTGGCAGCTGTGGCCTCTTGGGGCATCCAGGGGGCCCTGGCAGCAACAGCCTCCAGCAGCAGAGGCAGCCTCCCTGTGGCTCCCCCCAGGGCATCCTGGGGGTAGGGGGCACTGTGGATCAGAGCCACTTATCCTTTATACTTAAGTCCAATAACCCAGGACTCCTGGGTACGAGTCAGACAACCCAGGAACACCCAGGCACACAAGCGCAATTACATTACACAGTAACCAAGAAACACCTGGGCACATGTGCATTTTTACATCAAATATTCAGCAAGATTCCAAACATCCAAGGGAGCCCTGACCATTTTCCTGTATCTTCCCTACAAGGGTGTATCAATTTTTATCAATTTTCTTGCTTTAACTTTTTTTTTTTTTTTTTTTAGTAAAGTTCTTAATTTTAGAAGTTTTAGACTTACAGAATTATTGTGAAGGAAGTACAGAGTTCCCATATGTCTCCCTCCCAGTTTCTCTTATTAGCAACTTTCGTTCATGTGGTACATTTGTGACAATTAATGAACTTATATTGATACATTATTACTATCTAAAGCCCATAGTTTATTTACATTTCCTCAGTATTTCCCTAATGTCCTTTTTCTGTTCCAAAATCTCATTTTAGGATCCCACACTTCATTTAGTTGTCATGTCTCCTTTGGTGCTTCTTGGCTGTGACTGTTTCTCAGACTTAGCTTGTCTTTGATGACCTTGACAGTTTTGGGGAGTACTAGTCAGGCATATTATAGAATATCCTTCAGTTGCGATTTGTCTGATGTTTTGCTCATGATTAGACTAGTGTTATGAGTTTGCCGAAGACCACAGAGTAAAGTGACCTTCTCACCACATTGTGCTGTGGATACATACTGTCAACAGGCGATTTGTCTGATGTTTTGCTCATGATTAGACTAGTGTTATGAGTTTGCCAAAGACCACAGAGTAAAGTGACCTTCTCACCACATTGTGCTGTGGATACATACTGTCAACAGGACTCATATCTATTGATGTCCATAATGACCATCTGACTGGGTTCCTGATCTGAGTCACCCAGAGAACTTGCTGATGATTCGAAACCTTGGTCCTGGAAATTTTGATTCCAGAATTAAAAGATATAGATCACAGGTGGCCTGGGACAAACAGTGCAAGGACTGGCGTGTAGTAAATAGACACTTAAGATTTTTTGTCTTTGGAAATCTTTTATTCTGGGACCATTGCAGAACCAAATACAATGCACTGAAACTTATAATCTTATGGAAGAGACCAGTGGTTTTCTAACATTTATTCATATCAGAATCACCTGGGAGAGCTAATAAGAACATGGGGTCTTAGGGCCACTGAAAGAGCCAGATCAGTTTCCCAGGGGAATTCTCGCATGCCCAACATTTAGGAACTAAAACTGAAAATGTTGGAAGTAGGATAATTTTGTAATGGGAAGATGGCTGTTGTTTTTGCCTAGCAAGCGTCTAGTGTCCCTGCTTCAGGCACAGTCCCCATTATTTATTAGTGAAGCCCTGAACCTCCTAATGTGTATATTAGGCTCTAAGATTCAGGACTGGGGCTTTTACCCAAGCCTGGCCAGTCAGCCAACTTCATATTCCTGGTCTTAGAACTTGATCCAGGTTTGGAAACACGAACTAAATCGATCTCATTAACCGAGGTTAAGCATATGAATATAAACCTCACACCTAACAAACTCAGTGAATCAAATGTTGACATATGAAATACCAAGGTAAACATGACTCAAAAAATGTTTTGTAATCAGTAGTCAATGAAGTAGTCATGCTTCTGGTTATGGCAAAATGCCATCTGAGGAGGAATGATAGATGGCTATTGTTGAAGTAATTGTGTACAAAGGCCCTGTTTGTTGAAGAGAAAAGTGATTCGTTTATAGCTAAAAGGAAATTCACATGCCAACAGATGTTTTTTGACATTTTGCTTATTTGAAGGTCAATTATGCTAATATATTTAAACAATTTATTGAGTATGTAAACAAAGTAATTGAAAGTGAGCCCTTTGTTATACAATTATTTTTTTTAATAAAACACATACGTCATGAGTATTACATATTTGTTGAGAAGTACTTAATTCACATGAATTTTTTAACAAGTTATCATCTCCTAAATTATCTGTTCTGAAAATACGGATTTTCATATACTGTTTTTATTAGAAGCATGGATATTCGGTAGTATAACTTGCCTAATTATTTATATGGGATGCTTCTTAATTCTCAAGAGATAGTAAGTTTTTAAAATTATTTTGATCATTATTGTTAAGGACTTATACCTACACAATGTTTAAAAATAGAATATTTTTATCTTCTGGAAGATTATGCCTTTTTAAAAAAGTAATTGTGCTTTATTAAAGTAAATTTTTGCTTGCTAGATGAGTAACTTGGAGATATCTACCTGGGATAAAGCATCACATAATAGCTACAATCAAATATATTCTGAGTAGAAATCCCAGATCAGTATTAAAGTAAATTTTTGCTTGCTAGATGAGTAACTTGGAGATATCTGCCCGGGATAAAGCATCACATAATAGCTACAATCAAATATATTCTGAGTAGAAATCCCAGATCAGTCACTCATAAGCCCTCTGTGAGGTTGAGTATGTTAAATAATCTTTCTGAGTCTCAGCTTTCCCATCTATAAAATAATTGGAATTTACAATATTACATTTCTGATTCTGTGGATAAAAGTCAAACGTGCAATAACCCTAGCACATAGTTTGTATTCAAATAATGGTACCTGTGTTAGGGTCTCATAGACTATATCTCTTACTTTTCCTATTTCTATCCCTTCGTAAACACTAGCACTCTCAGCAGAGGTTTATGATTAGGAATGAAATTAACAGAAAATATTCTTTAAAATGTATTGTTGGTGGATATCATGTGGAAGTTGACAGGATCAACTCCGGTGTTTTCAGCATCATTTGTCTCTCTCTGGCTGATTAGGTGGAAATCTTTCTCCTCTGCACCCTATACCCTCTTGCCCTGAGTCCTCTAGAGTAGAGCAAAACCAGGAGTCTGGTGCCCACTGCCACCCATCCCACTCCCCAGATCTATTTGTTTCCTAGGACCACTGTTACCAATTACCACAAACTCAGTGGCTTAAAACAATAGAAATTTATTCTGTCCCAGTTCTGGAGGCCAAAGTCCTCCAGATAATGTATCAGAAGGGCCATCCAATGCTCCCTCTGAAGGAGTTAGGAAATAATCCTTCCTTGCCTCTTCTGGCTTCTGTTGATTGCTAGCAATCCTTGGGCTTCCTTGGTTGGGGTAGAATACTCCAGTTTCTGCTGCCGTCTATCCTCTGTGTATTTCTATGTCCAAATTTCTTTCTTCTTATAAGGACACTAGTCATTGAATTAGTGCCTAATCTAATTCAATATGACCTCATTTTAACTTGATTATATCTGCAAAGACCCTATTTACAAATAAGGTCACATTCGCAGGCTCCAGGTAGACATAATTTTGGTGTGATGCTATTCAGTGCAGTACCTCAGGGCTTCAGGCACATGTTCCATCCCTAGATCCTTCCGGAAACCAGGGCCCATCACACGCTTTGCCTGTTTGACTCACCTGAAAGCAGCCATACCCGCGAGAACAATCCACAGCCCTCCATGAAGCTGTGTAGGAAGAGAAGGGGCCAAGCTCTCCTTGTGATGTTATTCATGTTCATTATGTAGAATTTTACAAGCTATAAATACTAGAAGGGAAGCTATTCTAGAAGAGAAAGTGATAACCAAATAGCAGGAGAGGTGAGGGAAATGAATGGAGGGACACGCTTAACAGTCACTGGGTGTCACCTAAACCCAGCAAGTGCTTATCTCTTCCTATGCTCTGAAGTCACTTAGTGTTATCTCGATTTTACCTATGAGGATATGTTTATCCAAAGTTACATGACTTCTCCAAGGTCCCACAGCTAATATATGACAGAAGAGAATTTTGTGCCCAATTTTCTTCAACTCAAGTATCCAAGTTCTTTCATGTTATCCAAGAATTTAGGAAATTACTTTTTCTCTTTTAATTGCCCAGTGAATTTCTATCACCTTTTCTAATGTGAAGCCAGAGTGGTAGAACAGTTTCTAAAAAGTCCCAACCTTTGAAAGAGGTGTTTTCCAAGGTTCTCACATCTGTCCTTTTCTTCCCCTCTATTGTGTTGTCTGCGGTGACGGTAACTTGAAAGTTAGGCAAGATGTACATTTTGAGAGACAGAGGAAAACTAGAATGGAGGTGGATGTGAGAAGTGAGGAGCTAGTGCCTACACTTGCAGCTGAACAGCGTTGGAGTTAGAAAATCACCAGCATTTGAAGTTAGTTGTTAAGGACTGCCTGTCTTTCCCATCTGCAGAAAAGTTCGGTTAGTTGGACTGCACATTAGGTTGTTTGGATTCATATAAAGGAACACAGCCATTCTGAGTCCTTGAGGAAATCCTCAGGACTGAGCTATGTATTATTCCATTTTGCAAGTGAAAATGTAAGTGACTATCTAATAATCAGCTTGGCTAGCATACTGACCAGTATATTAGACTAAAGCCAGCACTGTTTTATACTCTATCAACAAATAAACAAATTGATTCATGCTTAAAATATAGCCCAGTGAACTATTCTGTTTTTTTTGAATAATAAGTGGTGTGGTAATGTTACGTTTTATTTACTTGTTTGGTTTTTTTTAAAAACTACTGCTTGAATTTCCTTCTGCTCAATATTACTTGGTAACCAGTTTAAATCCTGCAGATTAATGCACTATCTCTTCCTTCTTGACAACATGTTCAGTATTTTATCGCATCTAACAAATTGTTCAGAATAGCAAGTGCAAATTTTAAAAGATAATTTCTTTGAAACCCTATTGCTCATTCTCTTACCATTAAAAAGAGAATTTAACAGCTTCTACATGATGATTTCTTTTTAAAATTGATTGGTTACAAATCTGGATGTTTGTTATGTGCTTTTTAAAGTCCTGATATATAGAAACGTGTAAAGCAAAGCAAAATTTTAGAGTTCTGTGTTTAAACTGCATCTGGGGCTGAGGCTATGTTTGGTGTAGCTAATTCTGCATCACAGTAGTTTCTAACTCATTTGGCTATAGTACTAAATAATAATTATGTTCAACAGTATTATTAGTAATTTGCACAATTAGTAATATTGCACAAAAGAGGAAATCTAGAAAACCTAAATTTTATTGCTTGAAAAAAATCATTACCTTTATATGGATTTATAGATATGTTTAAATTTACATGTGGATGCATTTTTTCCTGTCACTTTCTAAAATGGGTGAGTGAACGCTAACACATCATTGAGAAGAAATGCAGTGTTCAGTGGCCTTCACTGGCATTTGAAGTCAATTTCATGGTGGGCAGTAACTGTTCAGCACAAAAATCTTCCTCTGATCTTTTCATAACAATTTTGCACTAATGCCAGACAATCTGAAACAGGACAGTGATCTGGGTTATCGTATATTGTGCTCTTTGAGGAAAGGGTCTATGTTTCTCAACTAGTCTGCAACATAATTTATTTCAGATTCCACAACCATAGCAAATTTGAGTTCTGATGAGTCATTCTGAGAACTTTTATTTGAAGAGGTAGAAAATGAGTTCTTATGACATATATTTTGACATCTCAAACCATATTCTAATATAGCACAGTATTTTCAAATTCTCCAAATTTCTAGGCTCCCCTACTCCTGCTTTAGCAGAAGAACTTTGCTGTTATCTCTTGGGCTTTGTTCATGGAAACAAAGGCTTCTATGACCAAAATATCACTGGACTGCATCTACTTTTCTGAAACTAAAAGGGATTTACCATTTTATTTTTAAAGGAAAGGATTGCAGGGCAGTTAATGTACAGCTTACTCTTTAAAGCAAAGTTTTTCATGAGGGTTCACATAACTGAGAATTTTATATAAGCTTTGGGAATTCTTAGTAAAATTCACAAGTGCATAAATATCCAACTTTTCAGAGATAATTTAAAATATTCAGAGTCCTTGTAAGCTCTTCCATGGGCCCTACACTAAGAACGCCTATCTAAATTTTATATTATTGTTATTGATTTTAATTCTAACACCAGAAAACCTGAGACAAAAAGCCCTATCACTTGGCTAGACTTTTTGCCAAAATGAATTTAATAGAGATGTAATTTTATGTCTCAAAATAAAACTTTAGAAATAGTTAAAAAGAAATGTAAGTAATTATGTAATCAGAGAATCAAAGGTAGAAATAATAGAGAAAAAGTCTAAGATTTAATCAAGGTTAAAAATTCAAATTTCAAAATAACAAAATCACTGTGTAATGTAATATATATGGCAAATAAGAAAAAAATCACAATATATACATATTAGCTAGTTAGAAAATTAATCTCTCTCGTATATGAGGAATAGTCTATAAAATCACTATCTCCATAGTAGAAAAATTGGTAAAGACCATGAATGTACAAATTGTAAAATGAAAAATATAAATGGCCAAAGGTGTGAACATGTTCATTTTCTCTAGTAATTGAAGCAATGAGGTAACTCTTCAGATCTGCAGACTTGGTGAGAAAATCCTGGTACCTAGCATGGCTTTCTGATGTGCCTGCTAAACTCATAAATCCGGCAACTTGCCGAAGCAATGAGGTAACTCTTCAGATCTGCAGACTTGGTGAGAATATCCTGGTACCTAGCATGGCTTTCTGATGTGCCTGCTAAACTCATAAATCCGGCAACTTGCCCAGAGTGAAATTTTTCAATACTTCCAAAGCCCTAAAATGGTGTAGGTCTTTAAGGCAATAATCCCATTCCAAAGAATTTATCTCAAGGCAATGGACAAACAAGCAGTGTTTTCCACTGCAACCTCTTTTAATAGTGAGAAATTGCAGACAATGTTAGTATTCAAAACAGTAGATCGGGTGGATAAATTATAAGGCATCAGCTAATTAGATACTCTGGACTAAATTAAAATGACAGCATAAATGATTACTGATAAAGAAGGGTGTCAGGAGCAGATATGAATTGAAGACTATGTGTTGTAAAGCAGCATTACAGAATTTTGTTTGTGTCTGTGAAAAAAAAACATCAGATATCTATCTCAATATATTAATATTGGTTTCCTCTAAATGGTGGTATTTTAAGTATTTTAACTATATTCTTTAATTATGTTCCTTATCTATAGTTTCTGTTTTCTACTGTACTCCTGCACTAATTGGATAATTTTAAAATTTAAAAAAGTTCAAATCGAATTTTAAATTAATGCTATTAATGTGGGTCTATGAAAAATATAGATATTTCCAGGATGGTAAGAAATTTGGACCCCTTTCCTTTTTATAATGTAAAGCTTTTCATTCCATATATATTGTGATTTTATGAGTATATTAGTAAAAGTAGAATCCAACTCATATGTGTAAGGAAAGAAATAGTTTTTATTTTGTTCTGTTTTCAAGGGATATAGTTGTATCTCCCATAACCCAAGAAGAGGAACATAGCTGAGTCTCAGAAAAGAACTGTAACTAGTCCCTCTCTGCCCCTTTTTTGGGCACTTGCTGTGTTCTCTCTCTCTCTATATATATCTATCTCTTTGTCTCTCTGACTCTTTCGCTCTCTCCTCCCATCCCCCTCAGTGCCTGTCTCTATCTCCATCTCTCATCTCTCTCTGTATCTCTGTCTCTCTCTCTCATATATATATCTATCTCTTTGTCTCTCTGACTCTTTCGCTCTCTCCTCCCATCTCCCTCAGTGCCTGTCTCTATCTCCATCTCTCATCTCTCTCTGTATCTCTGTCTCTCTCTCTCTGCTTTTCTGATTTACGTGGTGGGAACTGCAAACCCTCACTACTCTCAAACTTTACATCTTACACCTGTGGTCATTGAAGAAAGATCAGGTAGCCCCTCTGTGCCCCAATTCCAACAGTCCTACGTCAGGCTCTGTCTGTCCCAGCATGAGTCAGATGCCCATGTTTGGACAGCTGGCTCTGGGGAACAGCAAGGCAGGGTGGCATATGAACATGTCGCCTCCCTCCTGTGCCCGTGGTTCGCAGTGCATACACAAGAAGTCCCCCGAATAGGTCAGGCTCTGTCTGTCCCAGCATGAGTCAGATGCCCATGTTTGGACAGCTGGCTCTGGGGAACAGCAAGGCAGGGTGGCATATAAACATGTCGCCTCCCTCCTGTGCCCGTGGTTCGCAGTGCATACACAAGAAGTCCCCCGAATATTGGGAAATATTCAAAAAAATTAGAAATATATCTACTGTATTGAACATGCTGTTTTTTTTTTTTTGCACATGACAAACCAAATCTGAAATTTTAATTGTATTTCAAAATCCTTATTCTTATTATGTTTACTTCCTGTATATTAGTTCAGTAATGTGTATTCACATTAAGATTAGAATAATATATTGCTGTCAAATTCCATGAATACTAATTCTGCATTTTGAAATTACAGACACCATGTTTCAGTGCTGCTTCTGTCTCTCCCTAAATCTGTGATTCTGGCGAGGTCTTCTAAGCTCCAGGGAGTCTTTGTTTCTCCCTCTCAACACGTGACAGTGGCTTCTCTCCAGAGACTTTCCCAACCCTGAAAGCTATGCTCTTCTTAGCAATTTAACCCATGGTGGTCATAGTACTCGGAGGCCAATTACATTTTTCTAAATTCATTAACCATTTTGAATTTAATAATTTCCCCCTGAAATCTAGCATGATATATTCCTGAAAATATACAGAAAGTTATTAAACCTGGAATCAGACTGCCAACATATTTTCAAATCGAATGTTTAATTTCGTAATTGGAAAATGATACATCTGCCTGGAGAAAATCAGTGGGAATGGAAAACAAATTATGTGTTGACAGTGTTGGTACAGAAAAATTATACATATTTATGAATGGCCAAATCATCTTACTACTGGGATTTGAAAATGTGATTATTAATCATTTATAATATAATGATTTCAAAAGAATGCCTTATCCTGGGGCGTGTATTTAATGTGTGTGAATTTGCACATATGTATTGTCCATTGAACAATATCTCTAGTACCATCTCATTCGATCTTTAAACCTTCATTATTATAATTCAGATTCTAGTTAATTAATTGTCTGCTTCAGTGCTATAGGCAAATTTGTTTTAAATAAATGATAAAATAAATGGCCCTTATTAAGCTCTGGAGGAATACTATGTTTCATAATATTTTAATATGCATGTATACTATACATTCTACACTGTGGGAATTGTTCAAAGATCAGACATAAACTAAATTTTTAAAAGAATTTACTTACTGTGATCACAAATGTGAAATGATGGTCTTATTGATATGTTGTTATTGTAGTTATTATAAACACAAGCATGCTATCCATGTTCCTTTCTGTTAATATTGTTGGGTACCTGCTGACATCAGCCTTCAGAGAGGCCCTCTGAAGTACCTGGCACAAAGTTGCCACAAGAAACTCAGCCTCACTGCAGTTCCTGTGTCTGGGTTTCCAAAGTGAGGTGCAGGGCAGGTGGTCCCTGACATGACCCAGGACTGGATCCCTGAAGGAGTTCCAGAACTTATAAATCAGATTTTTCCCAGTGTACTGGCTAGAATTCTATATTTTTAACAAGGTCCTCAGAAAATTCTAATTCATATGAGAGTTTGAGAACCACTGATTTGATTCCGAGGAAAAATACATCCATTATACAGTGTGTAGAGGCCAAAGAATAAGAAAGCAATCTCCTTTCACCTGTAAGAGCAGTATTATGTTAGCTGAGTGAGCTCTTTCCTACAGGAACATAAATCTGGGCAGAACACCTCCATCACTGAATTCTCCAAATGTCTGAAGGGTGGAGAAAGGATTACGATCCTGAAGACACTGGAAATCAGGGTATTTAGGAACGACCTGTTCCTCCAGGTTGCTTCTCAGTGATTTATCTCTGGCACTGGTTTGTCCTCAGAAATGATTGTGGGTAGTTTTTGTCAGTGAGCTTGGGTGTGCAGGTAGTAGGTGTGCAGGTGTTAGGGTGCAGGATGCAGGGTGGACAGGCTTAGTCCTCTGTTGGATATGTGAACTTCAGCAATGTCTTTTAGGTTCCCAGATGCCTTGCCCCTTTAATTACATCCTGAGTGGGTGGGAGGCTCTCTGGATTCCGGATGCCCCACACTGTCCATGATTTCATAGAATATGTCCATAATATAGTGTGGTGGTTGCCAGAAAGGTGATAGACTAATGAAGAGACCACAGAAAACCTGCTTCATTTAGTTTTGTGAAACTTCATGAAAGAGCTTTTTCACACTGAATACTGTAATAAGAAAAAAATTTGGTATGATAAGGCATCCCAATGCCCATTTGGGGTTATTAATAGAAATGAAGGAGTCTGTCATTTCAACCCAGAATTTTAATATTATAGTTAAGAATTTAGTAAAATTTTATTGGAACTTTCTCTTAGTTGACAGATAAAACTGTGGGATATTTTGCATAATATTTGTATCTGTCTCCTATTTTTCTTTTTACATAATTTGACAAATATTATCCAGAGAATGTACAATGAAGTGCTAGTAGGTAGGGTGACAAAGGCTTTGTCAGCAGACCTCCTGTGCCGTTCATTCCATGTTTGCCAAGTACCAAGCCTATCTCATACCACTTTTAGCCACTCATTCAAAAGTGGTCATCAGTGCCTGGTAGGTCAAAAACTAGCACACCCTCAAGCAGAATTGTGCTTTATGGCAATCTTCTTTGATATGCATCTGCTAGGAATCCATTTTCAACATGCTTAAAAAGAGGCTAAAAACATTAAACTGGAGGTTTACCAAAAGACAGTAAGATAAAAATGGGCATTCATATGACTCACTCTTGAGAGGAGATATAATTCAGAGGGGATGTAATTGTTTGCAGCTCATTTCTCAATCATCTCTTGAGTGTAACATATACTTTGCGGTCTTTTGTCTTAGAGACAGAGATGCTCAGACATGAGCTCTGCACTTCTGGAAGGGGGAATTGGAGAATTTCAGTGGGTGTATATGAACAGAAGGAGACATAGACACATGTACACAACAACTTCACACTCGCTGTCATAGGGCACCATAGTACTTAATGGACATTGTGTAGACAGTGATTTTCCTCCATCGAAGCAGTAGTGCCATATACAGCTGCACGGATTGTACACTGAGCAGCTCTAGGAGATGCTGTTCATTTGCATCTATTCCCCTCAAATGTGCTTATGATCTTGTTACATTACTGACTCCATTTATTAGGTGTGGGGAGAGGTGAGATTGGTATTTTTACTGTGTGTGGGTGACATTGAGTAGCGAGGATCCAGATGATGATGTGGATGTACCCTTCAGAGTGGTGTGGCGGGGCACACACACTTTTGGCCACAGCAACATGCTACAGAGACAGGCCAGTTTTCTGATTCTTTTTACCCAAGGTGCATGTAACAGTGAAGACTTCTGACTCACAAATGTTGCCCTAAAATACAGGCAGGGTAAGTTTGAGATTTTATGTTACCTTACTTTAATAGCAAGGAGAGGAGAAATGAAATAGAATTTACAGCACATCTGTCCTGTGTGTAACAAGACTGAAAGGCTTCCCACCGTGACATGGATAGGGCTGCCAACAACAGCTTGGTCTGAGCAGAGGGTCAGTTAAGTGCCCCTCAGGCCACCCATTCTGAACATCCAATGGCTCTGAGCCATCAACACTAATACCATTGTAACTTGCATTATTGTCCCTGTGGAATGCATTTCAGTTATTCTCCCTATGGGATCCGCATTGCCTGAGCCATCAAGGAGATATTGAATACACATGTATTGGTAAATGTTACTCACTGTAAATTTAATGGAAAAATAAAAGTCATGTATAACTTGAATCATCATTACAAGAGAGAAATAGTTAAAATGCTTGATACACACAATGGGATTTCCCCAAACTGAATGTTATAGTACTGGCTTCATTACACATCTTTTAGAAAACCAAAGCCTTTGTTTTCTAGCTATATGCCAACTGTAATTATTAAGAAATAATGCAAAATTCACAATGTATAATGGATCTATTCTGATGTAATAAATAGATAATATTTTACTATTTAA
This sequence comes from Galeopterus variegatus, assembly GCF_000696425.1. Lineage (NCBI taxonomy): Eukaryota > Metazoa > Chordata > Mammalia > Dermoptera > Cynocephalidae > Galeopterus > Galeopterus variegatus. The sequence goes on along the minus strand of NW_007731274.1, from coordinate 142,363 downwards.
AATTTATTTTAATTAAACATTTTAATAAATATTTTAATAAATTATTAGTAGTAAATTATTTGAATTTTGATCTGACCCTAAGCAGTTCTGAGTCATTTTGAAAAACCCATGTCCATCAAATAGGCTTCTGGATGTCAATTCCTGGCATCTTTAATTTTTGTCCTTCTCTCCTTCTCCTTATTTGAGCCATTACATACACAGGTGACCACAACAGCCTTATAAATGGGCTCTGCTGAGAGTCCTACACCTTTTTTTACAAAGTAATATTCAGGCTGCACTTAGTGTAATATTTTCAAAATGTTAAAATCTTATCTTGATGATCATTATCCCAAGTATAAAAACTTTTACTTTATCTCTAGTTTCTTCGAGACATCTAAGGAATGCACATGCAGAAGTGTGGGCACAGACCTGCTCTGGCCTGGATTTTCCTTCTTTTCCAGTCCTGTTATCTAAGATTCTTTACTTTGGATCTTGGCTCCAGTTTTATGATCCATTTGCAGCCTGGAAACTGGCTAAATGTATTCCTGCCTCAGCCCAGCTCACAGCTCCTGGTGATTGGGACTCCCTTCACCTTCCTGCTAACTGATTTCTGCCTGTCCCTCAGGCATGCACCTGACCTTGCCATCCCAGTCTAGCCAACAGAACATTTGTCTCACAACAGCAACTATTTCCTAATCCATCCACCCCCCTGCTCAACATCACAGAACCCCAAGCTCCTCCGACCCTTCCTATATTCCTTAATCATTCTGGTAGTCCCTACGCTCAGTGCATCAAACAGGGATTTCATGAACACGTGCTGTGTGCATAAATTGAAGGAAGCAAGCAAGCAAGCAAGCAAGAGCCCTACCGGAGCCCTACCTGATGAGAGATTTAGTGACTCACTGCTCCACGACAGATCTTACAATACTCACAGTGCCCCGTGGCCGGTAGAATCTTGATGACTGCAGTCTGGGTTTGTGCCAGTTAGAAAATGTTCTTTGCTTTTTGCCTGGACATTTTTTTTCTTGATGAGTCTAACTTTTGTCATGTGAGTCAGGTATGCTCACATTGGTTATTCGATTGTTAGCACTCTATGGTAGAAACTGCCTTTATGGTTGACTTCTAGATTCTTAGTGCCCAGCACAGTGTCTGGCTCTCAAAAAAATTATTTTTTAATGGCAAAATCAACCAATGGCATTGCTACAACCAGCTTAAGTAGAGAACTGCATGGACATAAGCAGCAAGGACTATTAGACAGTGACTTTGGGGTGTTCCCACTGGCAAAATCAAAGTCAACTGTTTTCTATCCTTGCATTGCTTTCCTTAAGGTTCAGATCCCAAGAGAAGCCCATTCAAATAGATACATGCCCACAGGGAAGGATAGTGTGTTAGTTTCCTATGGTTGCTGTAACAAAGTATTACAAACATAGTGACTTAAAACAATACAAATTTATTATTTTGTATTCCTGGAGCTCAAGAGCCTGAAATGGGTCTCACTTAGCTAAAATCAAGGTGTTAGAAGGGCTGCCTTGCTTCTGGACACTCCCGAGGAGAATCCATTTACCTTTTCCAACTTCGAGAGGCTGCCCTCATGCCTCTGCTGATGGACCCTTCCATCTTCACAGCCAGCAGGCGCATCACTCCAGCTCCTTTTTCTGGTGTCCAATATCCTCCTCTGATTCTGACCCTCCTGCCTCTTTCTTCCACATATAAGGACCCTTGTGATTACATTGAGCCCACCCAGGTAATCCAGGATAATCTCCCATCTCATGGTCAGCTAGTTAGCAACCTTACTTCCGTCTGCACTAATTCTCCCTGCCAGTTAACATAACATACTCATGAGTTCTGGGGATTGGAACATGGGTATCTTTGGGGATCATTGTTCTGCCTGCCGCAGTTGGGGACGCTTGATTGAGGGCCCAGAAAACTGCATGTAATATAAAGTGGATAAGTTTCTCAAGGAAAAATAAAAGTTTGATTAACAGAAGCAGGGAGAAGGGCTACTGGTCAAACAAAAACAACTAATTTCCGTGACACACATCCAATTTCATATCATCAATTTTTGGCACTAAAATGCCCATTCTAAAGGTGTTTCTCCATGCAGTGAGAACATCTGAAGTTAGGTGAGTAAATTTGCTAATATGAGATGTTTAAAATGGCATTCAAGTAAGCCGTTTCCTCTTAATTCTTTATTACTCACTTCTGTAATGCTCATTGGCCAAATTCGGCAGACGAATAAAGCTAAGTCAGTGTTTCTTCTACAAGAGTTTTTCTAGTCATTTGAACCATAGGTAAGCTGGACATTAATGTCAAGTAACTAGTGCAGAAGGGAACATGATTCTACAGTGAAATGACCGACAGGAGTCTTAGTTTACTTATTGTCATAGGATTGCATTGGCTTGGGTAACTGGCTCTGAGTGGAAGTGTTTCTCCCATGTGCATTGCCTTTTCTTAGCCTTTACCAACAGCAGGTAGAAGGGGGTTCTGTACTCTAGACTAAGAATAGCTGTCCAGGCAAGAATAAATTGATGAATTATCTATCTTTTGGGAACTCAATGTGTGCTTTTGTATTCAAACCTGCACATAAACAGGAAAACAATGTGTAAGAAGGCAGGACTGGGGTTTGACTGGCCTATGTAGAAGATGTAATTCCTATGTGGAGCTGCTCCAGGTAACTCCAAGACTGCTGAACTTGTAATTCGTGAAGGTCTAGATTGCACTTACAAGGTCATTGCAAAGTACACAAATGAAAGTAAGCAGAGGAGAAATATGCTTCTTAAAGCAAGGTTTCGTTTGGAAATTGTAACACACCTTTATTTCATCTTTCGTTTACTTAAAATAATTCTTTTTTGGATCATTTAGTGTCTTGGATAAGCAAGTGTTTCTCATTATACATATGAGGTTTATCCAGTGCCAGATACTTCATTTGGTTCACTGTGCAAGAGTGCAAGATTGGAAGCATGCTCTAGACATTACAGTATGTATCTAATAGCCAAAACTTATGGTTTTATTCTCTGCTCTACTAAAGATTCGGGAGATGACCTTGAAAATGTACTTCATTCCTTCATGCCTCATTACCCTCCCATTTATAAAATGTCTCTGCAAAGAGTTCTTGCTCTGCTTTGAGCAGCTCAAGGGCTACTTATGAGCTTCTGTGCTTTTTGCTCTGTGCCAAGAAGAAATGTGTGGAATGGATGTCATTATCACAGGGGACTCTAGAATTGACAAAGGAAAATTGAAATTTTACCTAGTTATACCAATAAATATTTTTTTTCTTATTTAAAGGTGTATTTAATCTTTCACATAGTAGAAACTAAACATATTAGAAATCACATATGCTTGTGGATAACATAGTTTTTTCCCTCACTGATTTGACCAATACCATTTAATCTATATGTGATTCAGTCCCTCTATTTTTTAATTCCTACATTTTTCTAATCATGATAGAATCCAAATTTTCAAGTGTGCCTATTATATTAATTAATGCAGTCAATTTAAAATTTAAATTGAAGTTTTCTTGGTGACCAATATAAACTGCACTTTAAAAAATAAAATTAAAATAGTGTATGTCAGATATAATTGGTTTTAGATCCTAATGGATGGTACATGGCCACCTGATGAGGTCTTAGGGAGTCCAAACAGAGTTTCCTGTATTCAGATCAGGCTCATCATAGCAATGCACTTTTTCGTTCCTAAGTCATTATGTTTTAACTCTAATAACTTGAATTTAGTAATGTATTTGTGTAGTGTGACACAAAAATATATAAAATTAAAATTTGATGCTTTTTTAATTCACTTTTCTCTTGTTACTTATACAATGATTAAATCATGAGTAGGCGTAGTATCATCTTAAAAATAAAATTTGCAAATTAATTTCTATTAATGTTTGTATTTTTTTCAATTTGTTCAGTATATCAATGGGACTTTAATCTTGTGTTCAAAGTTCAGAGAGCTGTTTCACTTTTAAAAATAGCTAATTGAGAAACATTTTTCTCAATTGTGCAAATTATATGTGTGGTGCACAGAAATTAGATAATGATTTTCCAATAAGATGATGTGTAGATTTGTTATTCTAAATTGAAATTCAGTCACTTGTACAATTTAAATTTAGCAACGTTCTCAGAGTAATTACTGTTTCATGAAATCGTTCTATCCAATAGCATTGCCTCATGCAGATGCCACGCAGAGACACAGTCACCAGGGAGCAGAGGCAGAATCCATGGGAAACAAAAGGGCCCTTCAAAACCCGGCATCGTTTTCTTTAGTGGAATTATTGACATCATCAAGTACCAGTAGCCACTTGTTTCTTAATTAAGTTAATAAATGACTAATTGATCCAGTAAGTAAATGATTGCAGGCCAAAAAAAAAAAAAGCTTATATAATGAAAAGACCAACTAAACAATCACAGCAGATAGAATAAGTTAAATATTATGAATTCATTTACTGCTCATTCAGTCATTCATTCACTCATTCATTTATTCATTCATTCAAAAAATAAGTATTAAGACATTGGTTGGTAAAAACACTCTTAATAGATTAAAATCAGTCAGTTAAGAAGAGCTATTTAAAATAGGGAATCATTTAAAAAAACCTACATTAATACTGTGTTTATTTTGTTTTAACTTAATTGTACCTGTCTTCATGACCTTATAAAACTTAGGACATTTATTTGGTCATAAGAATGCCAAGTAAAGATTCTTGCTGCGGACCCCACAGGCTGCCTTCCCTGCATCCTCTGATTTGCAATTTCTTTCTTTAACGTGAGTAGGGAATCTAAGACACTTGTGAAGCATTTGAAGGAAGAATCCTTCTAGATGTTTATAATGTTTCCTTTGCCTTTTTATAATCATCTCATCTATAATTAATTCTGCAGCCTTTCTTAAATGGCTTATCTTAAAGGAGTTTGGCCAAACCATTCATAAATAAACAAATAACTATTAGTTAAACTGGAATGAATGGATTTGGAAGCAACACAGCTAGCTCCTGGTTAACCAGTGAAGGTAGGAGGGCCCCAGGTTGCCCTGGAATAGACAACTGACCATGCATGCAATCAGGGCTGATCAGCAGGGATTCCAGAATGGAGCCAGTTAAAACAGCTTCTACAATACTTGTCAGTCATTGTGCTAGCCACTGGGACACCAAAATAATAAGCCCTCTGAAGACATTTGTACTTATAAACCTTTCCTCTTCATAACAAAAATTCACACTTTAGATCCAACTTGTATATTCATTATTTTTCCCCAGGGTTCCTCCTAAAGGGGAAGGAATTATTTTCTACTTGATTTTTGCATCTAGTACTGAATGCCTAGTACCGGACCTGGCACAGTCTGTGGTCGGTGAAGTATTTTTATTTTATTTTTATTTATTTATTTATTTTATTGGTTATGAATATTAATGAGATACAAAGCTGATTGTCACCCCTCATGCTCATGATGTGAGGGCCAGATTCATACTGGCAGCATACCCATTACCACAAATTGCATTTGTACCCTGTGTCCCCCACCGAATTATCCCCAACTTCCCTCTCCCTCCCCCTTCCCCACCACTCCACTTTATAGCCCAAGGAATGTTCTCTCCCTCTGCAAGTCTAATGCACTACTGTGTGCTTTCTTTCCTTCCTTCTTTCTCTCTTAGCTCCCACATATGAGTGAGCCCATGCAGTATTTATCCCTCTGTACTTTGCTTATTTCACTCAATGTAAGTTTCTCCAGGCTCATCCATGTTGTTGCAAATGGTAGTATTTCATTCATTTTATGGTTGAGTAGTATTCCACGGTGTACATATACCACATTTTCCTTATCCAATAATCCATCAGTGGACATTTAGGTTGGTTCCATGTCTTGGCTATTGTAAACAGAGCTGCGATGAACATGGGAGTGCAGGTGTCCCTTCAACATGATGATTTCCATTCCTCTGGGTACATACCCAGAAGTGGGATTGATGGATGAGTATGGAAGATCTATTTGTAGCTGTTTGAGAAACCCCAATACTGTTTTCCATAGTGGTTGTACTAATTTACAGTCCCACCATTAGTGTAGGAGTGTTCCCTTCTCTCCACACCCTCACCAGCATTTGTTATTCACTGTCTTTTTGATTATAGCCAGTCTAACTGGGGTGAGGTGGTATCTCAGAGTAGTTTTAATTTGCATTTCCCTGATGACTAGTGATATTGAGCATTTTTTCACATACCTATTGGCCATTTGTATGTCTTCCTTTGAAAAATGTCTATTCAGCTCCTTTGTCCATTTTTTAATTGGGTTATTTGGTTTTTTACTGTATAATTGCTTGAGTTCCTTGTAAATAATGGATATTAATCCCTTGTTGGAAGCATAGTTAGCAAACATTTTCTCCTACTCTGTAGGTTGTCGTTTCACTCTGTTGATTGTTTCCTTTGCCGTGCAGAAGCTTTTCAGTTTGATATAGTTCCTTTCGTTTGTTTTTTTCCTTTTACTGCTTGTGCTTTCAGACTCATATTCATAAAGTCTGTACCCAGACTTATTTGATGAATTGTTTCACTTACATTTTCCCTTAGTAATGTTACAGATTCAGGTCTTATACTTAAGTCTTTAATTCATTTTGAGTTGATTTTAGTGTATGGTGAAAGGTTCATTTCTAGTTTCACTCTTCTGCATATGGATATCCAGTTTTCCCGGCACCACTTGTTGAAGAGGCAGTCTTTTCCCCAACGTAGATTTTTGTTGCCTTTGTCCAATATTAGATGGCTGTAAGCCTGAGAGGTGATTTGGGGGTTCTCAATTCTACCCCACTGGTCTGAATGTCTGTTTTCATACCAGTACCATGCTGTTTTGGTTATTTTTAATTAATGAATTATTTTCTAAATTAGTATCATTATTAAGAAGCATCCTGTAGAGTGTCAGTACAGTATAGTGATTGAGAACCACAGGCCATGTGGGTTTAAACAGCAGCTCTTCCCTTTGCTACCTGGGGGAGGTTAATCTCTCTGGATCTCAGTTTTACCATCTGGAAAAGGGGATAATAATAGAAGAACAGCATAGTGTGGCAGCATTGAGTCAGTGCTAGTAAAGAGCTTAGAATAGTGCCTAGCACATAGTAAGTATGCAGTTAATGTTATCATACAGTATTGTAAAATAATATTTGTTCGACTGTAACTTAAAATTTTAAATACACCTTCATAGCTGTTACCTCATTTGAATAACCATCATGCATAGATAATATTCTTTAGTATACCTGCTAGAACTGATATGTATTTTTATTACTTTAAAATTTTGTCTAAGACACACAGAAATTAATAATAGGAAACCCGATTGCAGAAAAAGTAAATATAAGAGAAAATTTCTGTAGCTGAATATTTATGCTTTTTTCCTAACCAAAATCTATATACCTACAGTGTTAACAATTGATTTTAAAAAAAACTGTCTTTTCAGACAGTTTTGCTGGAATTTGCTTTTGGAATTTTGAAAAAGCTTTATCTCTTCAAAGGTGATTGAATTCACAACATATTAAAAAGATGCTGGATGGTAATTACCAGAGGCTGGGGGAGTGGGGTCGATAGGGAAAGGGCAGATGTCAATCAAAGGGTACAACGTTTCAGTTAGGCAGGAGCAGTGACCTTTAGTCACCTATTGCAGAGAATGGTGACTGTCATAAGTAATAATTCATTATGTATTTCAAAATTGTTGAAAAAGTAGAATTTAAATGTTTTAAATGTTTTCACCACAAAAAAGTATGTGAAGTAATGGATTTGTTAATTACATTGATTTAATTATGCCACAATGTAAACATTTATCAAAATGTCACATTGTACCCCATAAATATATACAATTATTATTTGGCAATGAAATATAAAACTTTAAAAAAATTAAAATTCCATCAGGATAAAGACAACATTTAATAGGTTTACAAAAGATATTGGTATCATAGTGGCTTGAAAAGATGGCATCCTGTCTTCAAGATCTGAACAGTAATTAGTATCTTAGTGACAAAACTTAAGAATTTATCTAAAATTAAAAAACAAACTTCCTTGAAAGGAATGATTGTTGTTTTGTAGTAGGATTTATAATGCAAATGAACTACTACATTCAAATATTGACAGCACTGGGACCTAATCAAAATCATATATGACATGATGTCAGAAATTTACTTTAGAATCCTTTTTGCTGTTGACTACCCTTCTGAGAATGGGCGTGCTATTTCCTTTTTCTGTGTCTTTTTTCCCTCCAATTATGAAATGCAGTTATTAGTAATTATATGTTTGATGTGAGGGTCATCTATAATTGCATCTATAATTGCATNTCTTCAAGATCTGAACAGTAATTAGTATCTTAGTGACAAAACTTAAGAATTTATCTAAAATTAAAAAACAAACTTCCTTGAAAGGAATGATTGTTGTTTTGTAGTAGGATTTATAATGCAAATGAACTACTACATTCAAATATTGACAGCACTGGGACCTAATCAAAATCATATATGACATGATGTCAGAAATTTACTTTAGAATCCTTTTTGCTGTTGACTACCCTTCTGAGAATGGGCGTGCTATTTCCTTTTTCTGTGTCTTTTTTCCCTCCAATTATGAAATGCAGTTATTAGTAATTATATGTTTGATGTGAGGGTCATCTATAATTGCATCTATAATTGCAGTAAAATGGATAAAGTGCTGTAAGACAAACATAACAACACACACTTGAAAAGCATAGACTGAAAGATGACTCATGTTTCTTTGTGTTTTAAATCAGCTTTTTGTCCGATGTATCCTACAGTTTAAAATGCCACTTTATGAAAAAGAAAACAATTATCAAGTACATTTTAACTATTATTATCAAAAATTTAAATGATCACTCATATCTATATTTGCCAAAGTGCATGAAAGTTGGCATTCTTTTATGTTGTTGGCAGTCTCCATTGGAAAGGCTTTTAGGACAAGATTTAAACATTTATCACAGTGTAAGGCGTGTATATTCTTAGACTCAGCAAATTCATTTCTAAGAATATTCTAAGGTAATATTCACACATGTGCACATGGACTCTCATAGAGCAATATTGATTTCAACATCTATATGTGAGCAACATAGAAAAAGAAAAAAGAAAAAAATATATAAATGTATGCCTTGCAGAAGTGAAAATTTAAAATATGATACATCAGTACACTGGAGTACTTGTGTGCAGATAAAAAAACATGATAAATTCATAAGGAATGACCTGAAATGATCTCCAAAACGTGGTGATTGGGAAAAATACACAAGTGTCAGAATA
>NW_007731274.1:122004-132934 GCF_000696425.1 Galeopterus variegatus | reverse complement strand
GAAAGTTGGCATTCTTTTATGTTGTTGGCAGTCTCCATTGGAAAGGCTTTTAGGACAAGATGGAAACATTTATCACACTGTAAGGCGTGTATATTCTTAGACCCAGCAAATTCATTTCTAAGAATATTCTAAGGTAATATTCACACATGTGCACATGGACTCTCATAAAGCAATATTGATTTCAACATCTATATGTGAGCAACATAGAAAAAGAAAAGAGAAAAAAATATATAAATGTATGCCTTGCAGAAGTGAAAATTTAAAATATGATACATCAGTACACTGGAGTACTTGTGTACAGATAAGAAAACATGATAAATTCATAAGGAATGACCTGAAATGATCTCCAAAACGTGGTGATTGGGAAAAATACACAAGTGTCAGAATATGTATGGCATAACCCCATCTTTGTTATATATAGAAGTGTATATGGGTTTGTGTGTGTGCATGTGCAAATGTGTAAATGTCTATTCATATATATGTAGTATGTAAATGTTTAGAGAAAACTGGCAGCATACTCATAACAATGTGAATGCTGAGAAATTTGTCTATATATTGTTTTTTATTGTATTATACTGAGTATTTGACAATCAGATATTGTGTAATTTTAAAATACTTTAAGCAGCATTTTATAATGGTAGTACGACTTTATTTTAATTACATTTTCTTTAATTTATCAGTTTAAATATATTCTTAAAATATTTACAGTTTGGGGGCTAGCCAGTTAGCTCAGTTGGGTAAAGCACAGTATTACAACACCAATGTCAAGGGTTCAGATCCCCTTACTGCCAGCTGTCCTCTTCCCCCAAAAAATTTAGAGTTGGTGTATTGACTTATTATATAACAAGTAAAGACAATTCAATGTTTTATCCAGTTTTCAGTTGAGTTCTGTATTCTTTCATTCACATCACATGCATATAGAAGATATAATATGTTTTTATTTTTCTGTACTTCTGGATTAACCTCTTTTTGTTAGTTTTGTAATGCTTGTACTATAGGCTTTATAAATGCTTTAAAATTACTTTCCTTTTGTATTCTGGTACAAAAATGTTAGCATATAAAAGCAATCTTTTTTTTTCTACTTCATTCTTGAGAAATTTCAGAATGAGTGCTGGAAAAGATTATTAGTATTGGTTAAATTGTAAGCTCACCAACAAGATATATTGGTAAATCTCTTTTGAATTACCTTTTGCTTGTTCTCCTAAGGAGAGATTTCAGGTATACATTTTTGTGGTATGCTTTTTTAATTGACTGATATGATAAGGAGGTCTGCTTAAATTTTACTCTGAACAGGTAGCATATCCATGTGATCTGGATTTTATCATAGTAAGAAGTTAAGAAATGCATTTTGATTTTTAAGAGTGCATGGCTTAAATCACAAATTGCATTGTAGTGTAAGATGTGTGATTGTCTTCATTTATCACTGTTGATTACATCTTAGTGTGTAAGATAATTTAAAAGATATTTAACAAAAGAAAATTTAAAATTTAAAATCTATTTTAATATTTTTTCAATGTCTAGCCAAGAGCTTTATAATTTTCAAAGTACCGTAATACTAAAAATTTGCATTTTTGAATCTTCACAGAAACCTAGAACAGAATGTTCCCTACACTGATGAGGAAACTGAGATCCTGAAAAGAATTTTCCCAGGAGGGCTGTACTTTATCCTGAACTCTTTTGACTTTTAGGTCTGTCATTTTTGTTGCCTCATGTTTCTATTCAGAGCAAAAGAAAATAAATGAAAAATGGGGCTTCCAAGAGAAATCAAGATTACTCTATCCTTTTTCTGGGAAACTTTTGTAACTATGCCTTATCATGCATTTGGAGAGTGAATCAGTCAAGATGGGCTGGGTATGCCATAGTAAGAAACAGTACCAAAATATCAATGGCTTAATCCAAGGAAAACCTCTACTTAATCACTCAGGCAACATGTCTATGGCAGGTGGATGAAACTTTTTCATCCACATGGTTAGGCTACAACTTCTTGCCTCTGCCACCCTAATACAATGCACAGAGTTTCCCAAAATAAGGAAACAAAGAATGGGAAATCAAGCACTGGCTCTTAAATAATTACAATCAATAATAATTCATTAACCAAAGCAAGTCATAACAGCAAGTCTGATGTTAGGTGAATGCTTTCCCAGATGAAAAAGATAATGGACAGCTAGCTAGCAGCACTAATATCTAATATGATAGAATTAATTCACTGCACCTTGACCTGGGGAAGAATGCAAGTAGTTCATACCAAGACAAGAAGGGAACTAGTTGAAAACTGGGAAGAAAGTCAAATGCCAGAATGCTGGCTTGAATGTGAATACATAATTGAAAAGGACTTGCTAAGAAAGTCTTGCAACAATACTGCCAGATAATGAATCATTGGAAACTTAGCACCAGTCATAGTCAGATACTTGTGGATTACGACGGGCATTCACTGAGAGAGAACAGCTGAAACTTGAATGTACAGTATCTATTATTTATTTATATTTTAAAAAATAACTTATTATACATACATATGGGGTACAACATTGATTTTCAATAATTGTGTACAATGTGTGATAGTTAGATCAGTATAGTTAGCATATTCATCATTACAGTACACAATCATACTTTGTGTCTGTTAACCAATCCCTCATTAGCCTCCCTCCCTCTCTTCCTCCCCTCCCCTTTCCACCTCTAGTAACCATGGTTCTTTTCTCTCTTTCTAAAAGTTCAGCATATCACTGTGATTAATGTTGCCTTCCTTCTCTCTCTTTGATTTTTCTATGTATAGATTCAGCCTCTGGTTATAAGTGAGAACATGTGGTATTCTTCTTTCTGTATCTGGGTTGGTTCACTTAGGATAATTTTCTCCAGGCTCATCCACGTTGCTAGAAATGGTAGAATTTCATTCTTTTATATGGCTGAGTAGTACTCCATTATGTATATATACCACAATTTTCTTCATCATTGGAAATTTAGGTTGGTCCTATCACCTGGCTATTGTAAATAGAGCTGCAGTAAACATGGGAGTGCAGGTATCCCTTTGACCTGGAGATTTTCAGTCTTCCAGATATGTCCCCAGTAGTGGGATTGCTGGATCATGTGGTAGTTCTATCTGTAGTTATTTGAAGAACCCCATACTGTTCTCCACAATGACTGTACTAGTTTACAGCCACACCAACAGTGCAAGAGGGTTCCTCTTTCTCCACATCCTCACCAGCATTTGTTATTCTCTGTCTGTCCTGTAATAGCCAGTCTGACTGTAGTGAGTTAATATCTCAAAGTGGTTTTGATTTGCATTTCACTAGGGATTAATGATGTTGAGCATTTTTTCATATACCTGGCCATTTGTATGTCTTCCTTTGAGAAAAATCTATTCAGCTCCTTTGCTGAGTTTTAATTGGATTATTTGTTGTTGTTGTTGTTGTTGTTGTTGTTGTTGTTGTTGTTGTTGGTTTGCTATAAAGTTGTTTAAGCTCTTTGTATATCCTGGATATTAATCCCTTGTTGGATGTGTAGTTTGAAAATATTTTCTCCTATTCTGTAGATTGTCTTTCATGCTGTTGATCTTTTCATTTGCTGTGAAGAAGCTTTTTAGCTTGATATAATCCCATTTGTTTAATTTTATTTTGTTTTCTGTACTTTACCTAATCCTAAATCCTGGAGTTGATTGTCCTATGTTATCCTCTAGGAGTTTTAAAGTTTCAGGTCTTATATTTAAATCTTTAATCCATTTTGAGTTGATTTTGGTATATGGTGAGAGGTACATATCAAGTTTCATTCTTCTACATATGGATATCCAGTTTTCTCAGCACCACTTATTGAAGAGGCTGTCTTTTCCCCAGTGTATGTTCTTAGTGCCTTTGTTGAAGATCAGTTGGCTGTAAATACATGAATTGATTTCTAGGTTCCTCTGGGTATATTCCCAGCAGTGGAATAGCTGGGTCATATGGTAGATCTATCTGCAATTGTTTGAGGAACCTCCATATCACTTTTCATAAAGGCTGCACCATTTTGCAGTCCCACCAACAGTGGATGAGAGTCCCTTTTTCTCCACAACCTTACCAGCATTTATCATTCACAGACTTTTGGATATTAGCCATCCTAACTGGAGTACGATGGTATCTCAGTGTGGTTTTGATTTGCATTTCCCAAATGCTGAGTGATGTTGAGCATTTTTTCATGTGTCTGTTGGCTGTTCATATATCTTCCTTTGAGAAATGTCTATTTAGCTCCTTTGCCCATTTTTTAATTGGGTTATTTTGGAGACCAGGTCCACAGGATTCGTTGGAGCTGAATAGGTGTTGTGGATTCAGTGAAAAAAGAAAGACATGGACCACAGATGTCTAGTGCAAGTGTGGACAACAACCACATGACTCTTGCTTTATTTATATCTTTTTACTTAATCTTTTACATAATGATTTATCTGTTAATCAAAACATTTCTTATTTCATTTCTATTGGAAAGGAAAGGTCAAAATGTTCCAAAGTATTCATGTTTTGACAAAAACACCCACTCATGCATCAATATTTCACCCCAAAGTCTGTGGCTTATGGCAAGGGAACTATACAATAACAGCATGCTTGGCTTTGAAGAGCATCAGACTTTTAATTTGAACCATAATTCTTAACCTTTTTAACTTATATGTAAACTTACATCCTAACTTTTTATCTGATCTTACTTATACTTATGTTTAGCAATTTAATAATGTTTATGTTTATATCAACTATGCTAATTCTTAACCAACGAAAACCATATTACTTATATCATGATTCTATATAATAAAATATAACAATAAATCTCTATTACTGTTAAATGATTCTAAATTATAAACTAATCTAAAACAAACCTGTTTAATATCAAAACTTATTTATATTCTGGTACTATTTTACTTATTTATCTCTATAACAAAATGTTTCATATCTCTGCCAACAGACTCCGGGAACAGCACAGAGAATAAGGTGAAAAAAACATGTTAAATAACCCTTCTTAAGTTTGTTAAAATACACTGCATTATTCTTATTATTACTATGGAATGACATGTTCTTGGTGAGTCAAGTGAAGCAGTGGGAGTGGAGAAGGAACAAAGAATTCGGTAACTAGTTGTGATCATTTAATTGTAAACACCACTGCACACAGACCCACCATCTTCCTAAAAGACATGGATTTATAAAAATTTAACACAATAACTTCATTCCACACACACAAGATCATGGTCACAACTATAGAGCCAGTTATTCAAAAATTATGGGTCAATGCACACACCACTAACAGGAAAGATCAATAACAAAATTAAATCAAGCCAACCCATACTGGGAACATGCATCAAAAACATCTTTAGTACTGACAATGCCCTTTAAATAAACCAGTTATTTCTGATACATATTTAACATGTCTTTTGAGAAACTCCAGGGCCCTTGGAATTCCCAAAACCATGCCAAGCCAAAAGGATTGGCTTTTTAACTTTGGAGAGCCTTGTCAAGGAACAGAATGCAATCAGGAAATTCCACGGAGGCATGCCACACATGCGGGATACCCCAGCAGCCTAGCTGAACAAGGGGTGTTGCTCCTCAGGCTCCCATGCCATTCCCTATAGCAGGATGGCTCTAGACAGGGTTACTTGATTTTTTGCTGTAAAGTTGTTTGAGTTCCTTGTATATTCTGGGTATTAATCCTTTGTCAGATGTATATTTTGCAAATATTTTCTCCTCTGTTGATTGTCTTTTAACTCTATGAATTGTTTCTTTTGCTGTGCAGAAACTTTTTAGTTTGGTATAATCCCATTTGTTTATTTTTCCTTTAGTTGCCCATGCTTTGGGTGTCATATTAATGAAGTCTGTGACCAATCCCACTTCCTGGAATGTTTCCCCTATATTTTCTTTAAGAAGTTTTATTGTTTCAGGGTGTATATTTAATTTTTTAATATATTTTGAGTTGATTTGGGTATATGCTGAGAGGTATGTGTCTAGTTTCATTCTCCTGCATATGGATATCCAGTTAGCCAGCACCATTTGCTGAAGAGGCAGTCTTTTCTGCAGTGTATACATTTGGTGCCTTGGTCAAATATCAGATGGCTGTAGGTTTATGGGTTGATTTCTGGGTTCTCTATTATATTCCATTCATCCATGTGTCTGTTTCTATGCCAGTAGCATGCTGTTTTAGTTATTATAGCTTTGCAGTACAGTTTAAAGTCAGGTAGTGTTATGCCTCCAGTTTTGTTTTTGCTGTTGTTGTGTTGTTTTGGAGTTTTTTTGCTCAGGTTTGCTTTGACTGTGTGTGGTCCTTTGTTATTCCATATAAATTTCTGGATTGTTTTTTCCATTTCTGAGAAAAATGTCTTTGGAATTTTGATGGGGAATGCATCAAATTGGTATATCACTTATGGAAGTATAGACATTATCACAATGTTGATTCTTCCAATCCAAGAGCATGTGATATCTTTCGATCTTCTTGTGTGTCCTCTTTAATTTCTCTCAACGGTGGTTTGTAGTTCTCATTATAGAGATTTTTCACATCCTTGGTTAACTTTACTCCTAAGTATTTTATTTTTTTGGTGTTATTGTAAGTGGGCTAGCTTTCTTGATTTCTCTTTCTGCATGTTCCCTGCTGGAGTATAGAAATGATACTGGTTTTTGTGTGTTGATTTTATATTCTGCAACTTGGCTGAAATCACTTATCAACTCTAAGAGTTTTTTTTTGTGTGTGTGTGTGTAGAGGGTTTATGCTGTTCGATATATAGGACCATGTCATCTGAAAACAGGGACAGTTTGACTTTATCTTTTCCAATCTGTATGCCCTTTATTTCCTTCTCTTCTCTGATTGCTCTGACTAGTACTTCCAACAATATGCTGAATAGGAGTGGTGAGAGCATGCACCCTGTCTAGTTCCTGTTCTTAAGGGAAAAGTTTTCAGATTTTCCCCATTCAGGATGATACTGGCAGTGGGCTTATCATATATGGCTTTAATTATGTTGAGATACTTTCCATCTATACCTAACTTGTAGAGATTCTTTATCATAAATGAATGTTGAATTTTGTCAAATGCTTTTTCAGCATCTATAGCAATTATTATATGGCCTTGTGTTTGATTTTGTCAATGTGGTGTATCACATTTATTAATTTGCATATGTTGAGCCAACCTTGCATCCCTGAGATGAATCTGACTTGATCATGGTGTATAATTTTGTGTATGTGTTGCTGTATTCTGTCGGCTAGTATTTTATTGAGGATTTTTACATCTATATTCCTCAAGGATTTTGTCTTGTAGTTTTCCTTTTTTGTCGTATCTTTATTTGGTTTTGGTATCAGGGTGATATTTTTCTCTAGAATGAGTTTGGGAGAATGGCCTCTGTTTCAATCTTTTGAAATAATTTGTAGAGAATTGGTATCAATTCCTCTTTGATGGTTTGGTAGAATTCTGCCGTGAATCCATCTGGTCTTGGGCTTTTCTTTGTTGGGAGCCTTCTGATAACAGCTTCAATCTCTTTTATTGTTATTGGTCTGTTCATATATTCTACATCTTCCTGGCTTAGTTTTGGTAGTTTATGAGTGTCCAGAAATTTATCCATTTCCTCCAGATTTTCAAATTTTTTGGCATATAGTTGTTTATTGTAGTCACTAATGATTTCTTGTATTTCTGAGATATCAGTTGTAATATCACATTTTTCATTTCTAAGTTTTGTTGTTTGGGTTTTCTGTCTTCTTTTTTTAGTTAGCCTTGCTAATGGTTTGTCAATTTTATTTATCTTATCAAAAAACCAACTTTTTTATTCAACGATCTTTTGTATCATTTTTTGGGATTCTGTTTCATTAAGTTCTGCTCTGACCTTAATGATTTCTTCCCGTTGGCTAATTTTGGGTTTGTATTGTTCTTGTTTTTCTAGTTCTTTATGTTGAAGTATTAGGTTGTTCACTTGCCATCTTTCCATTCTTCTGAAGTAAGCATTTAATGTGATTAATTTCCCCTTCATACCATTTTTGGAGTATCCCACAGGTTGTAGTATGATTTGTCATTGTATTCATTAGTTTCAATAAGTTTTTTGATTTCCTGTTTAATTTCTTCTTGGACCTATATGTCATTAATTAGAATGCTGTTTAATTTCCATATGTTTGTATAGTTTCCAGAATTTTATTTGTTATTGATTTCTAATTTTAATCCATTGTGATGAGAAAAAAATCCATGGGATAATTCCAATTTTTTGAATTTTTGAGACTTGATTTCTGACCTAACACGTGATCTATCCTGGAGAATCTTCCATGGGCTGATGAGAAGAGTGAATATTCTGAGGTTGTGGGATGCAATGTTCTATAGATATCTGCCAAGTCCAATTTTCTTAACTGTTGTTTCGATCTTGTGTTTCTCTGCTGATTCTTTGCCTAGATGATCTGTCCAATATTGATAGTTGGGTGTTCAGGTCCCCTGCTATTAATCTCATTCTTTAGGTCTAATAGTGTTTGCTTTATAAATCTGACTGCTCCAACATTGGGTGCATATGTATGTATGTATGTACTATATATATATATATATTTATGACTGTAATGTCTTCTTGATGGATAAATACTTTTATCATTATATAGTGGCCTTCTTCATCTCTTTTTTTTTTCCTTTTTTATCTTTTTTCATGTCCGGCAACGGATCGCAACCCTCAGTGTCGCGCCCGCACCGGACCGGGACCAGCAACGGGATCGCATCCCTCGGCGTTGCTCCCACACCTCGCTCAGCCAGTGAGCGGGAGCCGGTCTGTATGTGGGATCCGAACCCTCGGCAGGAGTGCCACCACGCTCCCAAGTGGCGCACTGTAGCAGCGCGCCACCGGGCCGGCCCCCTTCATCTCTTTTTATAGTTTTTGGTTTAAAGTCTATTTTATCAGGTATAAGAATAGCTACTCCAGCTCACTTTTCTTTTCTATTCGCATGGTATATCTTTTTCCATCCTTTCATTTCTAGTCTATGTGTGTTTTTACCAGTGAGGTGAGTCTCTTGAAGGCACCATATACTTGGGTCCACCTTTTTAATACAGTCAGTCAGCCTGTGTCTTTTGAGTGGGGAATGTAAATCATTTACATTAAGAGTTGTTATTGAAAAGAGTTGATTTACTCCTAGGATTTTATTGATTTTTGTTTGAATGTCTTAAGTGTCTTTTCTTTCTGTCTTTCTTAAATGTCTTTTCTTCCTGTCTTTCTGATTTGCCATTTGTCTTCTGTATGTGTTGGTTTCTTGGGGTGGTAGATGAACTTTTTTTTTTCTCTTCATTCTTAGCATTTTTATTTTACTAGTGAGTTTTGATTTTTCGTGAGTTTTTTTTTTTTCTCTTCATTCTTAGCATTTTTATTTTACTAGTGTGTTTTGATTTTTCATGAGTTTTTATGGCAGTGGTGGTTATTTTCAGGTACCAAACCCAGTACTCCCTTGAGAATTTCTTGTAAGGGTGGTCGTGTGGTAATGAATTCCCACAGTTTCTGTTTATCTGAGAAATATACTATTTGCTCTTCATTTCGGAAGTATAGCCTTGCTGGGTAAAGTATTCTTGGCTGGCAATCTCTGTCTTTTAGTATTTTAAATATATCATCCCATTCCTTTCTGGCTTTTAGGGTTTGTGGTGGTAAGTCTGATGTTAGTCTGATTAGGGCTCCCTTATAGGTGAATTGACACTTCTCTCTTGTTGCTTTTAAGATTCTCTCTTTGTCTTTGAGTTTTGCCAATTTTATTATAGCACGCCTTGGAGAAGACCTTTTGGGGTTGAATATGTGTGGGGATCTTTGAGCTTCCTGAATCTGAAGATCTGTGTCTTTCCCTATACTTGGGAAGTTTTCTGCCACTATTTTGTTGAATATGTTTGCAATGCAATCTCCTTTTCCCTCCACTTCTGGAATACCCATGAATCAGACATTTGAGTGCTTAAGGTTGTCTGTTATTTTTCTTAGAATTTCCTCAATGTTTTTAATTCTTTTTTCATTTTTTTTTCTTTTTGTTTCTTTTTTTTTTTTTTTTTTTTTTTTTTTTTTGTCTGCCTGTGTTATTTCAAACAGCCCATCTTCAAGGTCAGAAATTCTCTCTTCTGCTTCTTCAAGCCTGCTGGTTAAACTCTCTGTTGTTTTTTATTTCATTGAGTGAATTCTTCAGCTCAGCAAACTCTGTTACATTCTCTTTCAGGAAATTAATTTCCTTGTACATTTCTTCTTTCAGGTCCTGTATACTTTTCCTCATTTCATCATGTTGACTGGCTGAGGTTTCTTGTATTTCATTTGGTTTCCTTTGAAATATCCCTCAAAATTCCTTGTCAGTCATTTCAAGGGCTTCTTGTTCTATAGGCTCTAGAGCTTGAGAGTTATTATTACCCTTTGTTGGTGCACTTTCTTGATTTTTCATATTTCTGGTATCTTTTCTTTGGTGTTTAGTCATTGTGGCAGGGGATTTCACAGTCTGCTCATTCAACCCTATAGTCTGCCTAGGATCCTGCCAACACTACCAATTTGGCATGGCTGCCTCAGTGCCTGTGGGAAGGAGGCTCGAGCCTCTCTGGGCTGTGGGGACTGGATTGGGCTTGGAGTCCAGAAGCAGCACCTTCCTATTCCCATGCTGGTTGCTTGGGTCCCTGTGGTCCTGGAGGCTTTAGGGCATCTCTGTGCTGTGCTCACTCACCTGGGATGGGAGGGGTCCCACCTTGGAGGTACCTGCTCTGGTGTGCATGAGCCTCAGGGTGTGTGGTGAGGGCAGCTCTCAGGCCACTGTTGGGGGGCCTCTCCATGTTGCATGCACTTACCTGGGCTGGGGAGGAGTCCTGCATTGGTGGCTACCTGCTATGGTGTGCATGTGACTCAGGATGTGTGGTGGTGGTGGCCCTTGGGCCTTCCTGTGGGGGCCTCTACAGGCTGCGTGCACTTGCCTGGGCTTGATTTCCAGTTTTAATCTGTTGTGGTCTGAGAAGATGCATGAAATGATTTCAGTTTTTT
>NW_007731274.1:119437-121702 GCF_000696425.1 Galeopterus variegatus | reverse complement strand
GGGCCTTCCTGTGGGGGCCTCTACAGGCTGCGTGCACTTGCCTGGGCTTGATTTCCAGTTTTAATCTGTTGTGGTCTGAGAAGATGCATGAAATGATTTCAGTTTTTTGTTTTTTTTTTTTTTTAATTTGTTGATACTTGATTTGTGTCCTAACATGTGATTTATTTTGGGGAATGTTCCATGTGTTGATGAGAAGAATGTATATTCTCTAGTTGTCCAGTGAAATGTTCTATATATATCCACAAAGTCCAGTTGGTCTAGAGTGTAGTTTAAATCCTGTGTTTCCTATTCATTTGTTGCTGAGATGGTCTGTCCAATACTGAGAGGGTGATGTTCAGGTCCCCAACTACTATATTACTGAAGTTTATTTCTCACTTTAGGTGTGATAATGTTTGCTTTATAAATCTGGGTGCAACAGTGTTGGGAGCATGTATATATATTTGTGATTGTTATGTCTTCTTGTTGGATAGATCCTTTTATCATTGTATAATGGTCTTCTTTGTCTCTTTTCATAGTATTCTGTTTAGAGTCTATTTTATCTAATAAAAGAATAGTTACTCCTGCTCATTTTTTGTTTCTATTTGTGTGGTATATCTTTTTTTCACCTTTCACAGTTAGTCTGTGTGAATCTTTAAAGGTGAAGTGGGTTTCTTGTAGGTGGCACATAGTTGGGTCTAGTTTTTTAATCCAGCCAGCCAGTCAATGCCCTTTTGAGTGGGGAGTTCAATCCATTAACATTTACCATTGCAGTTGAAATGCATTGTCTAATTCCTGTCATTTAATTGTTTTTGTGTAGTTGTTTTAAGTATATTTTGTTTCTTTCTTTCACTGTTGTTCTTTGACTTCAGAGTTTGTTGTGTTTTTGAGGTGGTATGGTATAGTTTTATTCCTCTTTCTTGTTTGCCTATGTGTTTTATTAGTGGAATTTGTTCTTCTTAGTGTATTTGCGATGGTAATTATTATTTTATTTTTTTGGATTCCAGGTGCAGAACTCTCTTGAGAGTTTCTGGTAGGGCTGGTCATGTGGTGCTGAATTCCCATGGTTTTTGTTTATCTGGGAAATACACTATATCTCTTTTATATCTGAAGGATAGCCTTGGTGGGTATAGTATTCTTGGCTGGCAGGTTTTTCTTTTCATACTTTAAATATATTATCCCATTCTCTTCTGGCCTGTACGGTTTCTGCTGAGAAGTCTGCTGTTAGTCTGATGGGGACTCCTCCATAGGCGACTTGATTTTTTTCTCTTGCTGTTTTAAGTATTCTCTCTTTGACTTTGACTTTTACCAGTTTAATTAAATGTGTCTCAGAGAGGACCTTTTTGGATTGAATTTGTTTGGGGATCTTTGAACTTCTTGAAACTGGACATCCATTTCCCTACAAATACCAGGAAATTTTTCTGCTATTATCTTGTTGGATAGGTTTTCAATGAATTATTCTTTTTCTTCCCCTTCTGGAAGACCCATGATTCAAATGTTTGTAAACTTGGGGCTGTCTAATGGAGCTTGAAGATTTTCTTCATTGTATAATTTGTTGGATAGGTTTTCAATGAATTATTCTTTTTCTTCCCCTTCTGGAAGACCCATGATTCAGATGTTTGTAAACTTGGGGCTGTCTAATGGAGCTTGAAGATTTTCTTCATTGTATAATATTCTATTTTTCTTTTTTTTTTTTTGTCTGCTTGGATTATTTCAAAAACACGGTCTTCATGATTAGACTTCCTTTTGTTCTCTTGCTCTAGCCTGCTGCTAAAGTTCTCAATTGTTTTTATTTTATTGAATGAATCTTTCAGTTTCAAGAGTTCTGCCACATCCTTTTTTATGGCATTAATCTCTGTAGATTTCCTCCTTCATATCTTGGTTTGGTTTTTACATTTCATTATGTTGTCTATGTGACTCTTCTTGTTTCTGACTGAATTTGCTTAAGATGGTTGCTCGGAATTCTTTTTCAGACATTTCAGGCGTTTCTTTTAGATTGGGATCTTATATTTGAGAGTTAATGCATTCCTTTGGGGATATCATAGTTTCTTGGTTTGTTTCATATATCTGATATTCCTGCTTTGATGTTTGGTCATCTGGTGGAGCAGGTGCTTCTTTAGTTACTCTAGTTTCTTTCGAAAAAGAGAGAATCTCTCCGGAAGTTTTGTTTTATGTTTCCTGTTGGGTGGGAATTTTCAGTTTAGTTTCCAGGTAGACTCTATAGTCCCAAAGTTTCAGGAATACTCAAGCATTCCAGGTAGAGTCAGCAGACTGGGGGTTGCTGACAGG
>NW_007731274.1:110956-118942 GCF_000696425.1 Galeopterus variegatus | reverse complement strand
CCTGCTTTGATGTTTGGTCATCTGGTGGAGCAGGTGCTTCTTTAGTTACTCTAGTTTCTTTTGAAAAAGAGAGAATCTCTCCGGAAGTTTTGTTTTATGTTTCCTGTTGGGTGGGAATTTTCAGTTTAGTTTCCAGGTAGACTCTATAGTCCCAAAAGTTTCAGGAATACTCAAGCATTCCAGGTAGAGTCAGCAGACTGGGGGTTGCTGACAGGTGTGGTGTGACAGAGGGTTACAGGGTCTGTATGGAGTGGGGCCCCTGGTATTGTGGCTTAAAAGCTCTGGAATCCTGTAATGGGAGCTGTGAGGGGTGGAACTCCAGATGCCTGGTTGTGCGAAATTCCTGTTACTTAACCACATGAGGCCAGACTAGAGATGTTGCAGCTGGGCAGTGGCCACATAGTGCAGTGCTCTTGTGGCAGCTGCCTCGTGGCTAAAGACTTCCATAATAGAGAACACATGTGGTGGAGTTCCAGAGGCTGTTGTCAGGAGGCTTGAGGCTCTTACAGTGGAAGATATGTGGTGGGGAGGAGGCTTCTGGACTGTTGCCCATGAGTTCAAGCCTCCCAGGGCAGGAGCCACAAGGGGTAAAGCTCCGGGGGCTGTTGCTGAGCCTCTGATGCCTCTCACAGGGAAAGCTGTGAGGGGCAGGTCTCCCAGGGCTGGTGTAGGACCATTCAGGCCTCTCCCAGCAAAAGGTATGTGGGGTGAAGCTCTCAGGGCTGGGCTGCTGAGGTCTCTCCCAGCAGGAGGTGGGACTCCCAGGACTCCCAGGTGTAGAGACTCTCAAGTTTCTACCAGTGAGAACTGTGACTAGTGGGCCTCCTATGGCTGGTGCTGGGCTGCTAAGGCCTCTCCTGGCAAAAGCCATGAAGGTTGGGGTTCCAAGGGCTGTTGAAAGTTGCTCAAGTCACTCCCAGTGGGGCCATAGGAGGTAGGGCTGCTGGGGCTTGGGCAGGGCCACTGAAGCCTCTCCTGCTGAGAGCTGCAAGGGGTGTGGCTCCAGGTGCTGTTGCTGATATGCTGAGACCTCTCCCTGTAAGAGCCACAGGGGGACGGGGCTCCCAGGGACTGCTGGAGGATTTCAAGTCCTCCTGGTGGGAGTTGCAGGAGGGGGCCCCTGAGGGCTGGCACGGAGGAGCTCAAGTTGCTCCTGCTTGGTGTCAAGAGGGGCGGAGCTTCTGGGGTTGGTGTAGAGTCTTTCAAGTCACTCCCAGTGACAGCCACAAGGGTCAGGGCTCCCAGTGCTATTGCAGGGGTGCTGAGGCCTCTTCCTGCAAGAGCGGTGGGAGGTGGGACTGGCATGGAGGAGCTCAAGTCACTCCTGGAAGAAGCCACTGGCTGCTGGGCTCTTGGAGTCAGCATTGGGGATGCCAAGTCTATTCCGTGGGGAGCTGCAGTGGGGGGGGGGTGGCTCTTAGGGCTGCGGCCAAGCTGCTGAGTCCTTTCCCTGTGGGAGCCAGGAGGGGCAGGGCACCCAGATCTGATGCCGACCCACTCTGGTCTCTAGTGGTGAAAGCCTGAAGGGAAGGGGCTCCAGAGTTTGCTGCCCACTGACTCCAGCCTCTCACTATGGGAACTGTGTGGGGTGGGGCTAAGGAGGCTATGGTGGGCAGCATGTCACTCCGGTATTGGGGACTTGGGGGTGCAAAGTGGCTGTGGTTGTATCTGCCTGGCCTGCATTCCATTGGCTGGGGAGGGGGCTTTTAGGTGGCATGGGCTGTGCAGCAATGTGCCAGTGGCTACTGCAAGGAGCAAGAGAAACTCCTATGCAGGGAGATGGATCCTTACCCTGGGGCTAGGCAGTGGCACTGGCAACTTCCTCAGTGGTAAGGGTGAGGTGGGACAGGAGCAATCACGGGTTACTGCTGGAAAGTGCTCTGGCTGAGTAGACTCTTCTTGTCTCAAGGGAGAATTTCTCCTGTGCTGATTTCTGCTTGCACTTTCTGCTCTGGACCTCTTCTGTGGGAGAACTGCATGCTGGGCAACTCTAGTCAGCCGTCTTGACCCCTCCCTCCAGGATCTCTTTTTTAAAAAAAAGATGAGATGCAGTATATAAATAAGATGGGATCATCTTATGATATTGGAACATTAAGTGTGTCCTCATCCCATTCACATATGAGACTATTGTTTTATGCATATTTTATGGTACTATAAAGAAAAGTCTTCCAACTTAGCAGGATGTCCAAAAATAGCATTCTAAGCTTAAGCAATAATTATAATCTTTTTACTTTTTAAATGTTGTGTATACTATTCAGTAAAGTCTTTAAACATCTTTAAAGATCTTTAAACAGACAAATATAAAATGTGTCACGAAATCATGATACACTTATGACAAATCATTAATACATTATTTTTCCTGATTTCTTATAAGGGAATTGGTGGCCTGAAAGCAGCTTGGGCTTTGTGATAAGTTGTAAACTCTGAGTGACAATATAGAATATGTCTTGGCAATGGGAGCAGAGTCTCTGGCCTGACTTATTTCTGATTTATTTCATGTGGCTCTATCTAAAAGACCATCATGAAATCACTGTAACCTCAGCATTAGGTAATGAACCCTAAAAGAACATAAAGATTGACACTACACTCAGTATTAATCTATTTGCTACAAAATACATTACCCTAGAACTTAGGTCCTTAACACAACTAATATTTATCTCATGGTTTCTGTGGGTCAGGAATTCAGGAGCAGCCTAGCTGGGTGTTTCTATACCAGGGTTTCTTATAAGGTTTCAGCCAAGATGTCAGCTAGGTCTGTATCATCTGAAGGCATGCCGGGGGCTGGAAGATCTGCTTACAAAATGGCTCACTCATGTGGCTTGGCTATAGGCATCAGTCCTTTGCCAGTTGTCAGGAGGCTTTAGTTTCTGCTTGTATGGACCCTTCCACAGAGCTGCTTGAGCATCCTCTCACCATGGTAGCTGACTTTCCCAAATGAACGATCCAAGAGAGATCAAGGTGGAAGTCACAGTGCCTTTTATGACTTAATCGCAGAAGTGATGTACCATCACTTCCACCATATTCTTTTGGTAAAGAGTCTGTAGGTCTAGCTGAAACTCAAGGGGAAGTGAATTAAGCTCCTTTTCCTGAAGAGATGTGTATCAATGAACCTGTGGATATAATTTTAAATCATTACACTCTCCCAAACGAAACCTAGCAGAGATAGTTGTAACTAATAAGCAGAAAAGATGTACATGCAGGTGAAAGGTAACATACTTTCATTAGGAGATAATTGAAATAGGGGGCAATATCTAAGAATCTTTTTGTGAGAAAACAAACCTAGGAGAGATAGTTGTAACTAATAAGCAGAAAAGATGTACATGCAGGTGAAAGGTAAAATACTTTCATTAGGAGATAATTGAAATAGGGGGCAATATCTAAGAATCTTTTTGTGAGAAAAAGGGAATTTGGTAGTAAAGAAATACTGTAATTTTGGCTTGATGGGGTAGTGTGTTGATTTGTACAAATTGAAAATTAAAAGAAAACAGAAAACAAATTTGCAAAACTAGGATTAAGCATTAATAATCACCTTTTCATAATATGTAATTTTTGTCCACTTAAAATTATTAATCACAAGCCAGGATATTTGAACCCCCAAAGTGTAATATTTAACAACCAGGATATTTGAACCCCCAACGTGTAATATTTAACAAATATATATGTATATATGAGAGTGTGTGTATTTATATGAAAATATGTATACAAAAAAAGAGAGGTTCTTTACTGTGTAACCTTTTCAAGTATAATAAAACCTCTTGTATACATATAATTTAGATTTAATTCTCTAGGCAATGTTTACATTTTTTCATGAAGTTGTGTGTTGTTATAAGCAAATTATATCATTTAAAATTTCAAAATTTCTTGTCTGTCAGTAAAAAAAATATCAACATAACTTTGCAGCTGTCTATCAAAAATTATTATGGCTCTATTCCACTTTTGTTTTATTTATCTTCTTTTAAGTTCAGTAGAGACATTTCTTTGAAAAATTTCCAAGTCAATGGTAGTGTATAGGAATAGTTGAAACTCTGTGTTCTATAACGAAATTTGAACACCGATTGACAGTTTCCCTGCTGTGATGGGTTAAACACATTGGCTGTGTACAGATATTTATTCACAGTGTGAGATTTTGTCCTTGACCACCCATTGATAGCAATTGTGGAAAAAATAAATGTGTCATTGAGTTTCAGTATCTTGAGAAATTGTAAAGTGGCAGATACATATTTGCAATCAGTATGAAGGGTAAATTGCCATAATTTGAATGGACACTTTCAAATACTAAGAAGTAAGAACACGTTGCGGAGTACTGTGTGGCTGGCATTTTGGGACTTCCTGTTTAATAGATTGTGACAGTCAGAGTTGGTAATTCACAGTGGTTAAATTGTTGTGGACTGGCTTTAGAGCATGATTTTTTGGACCAGATTTTATCATGTAAATCTATGATTAAGTAGAGGAATATGAAGTGGAAGACTGCATATTTGTTTAAAATATTTTTAGGGAGAATATTTAAGAAGACAGGTTGTATGTTTCACTTATAAGCTTAGATGCTGTTGTTCAAAGTCTTGCACAGATACGGTGTGTGAGATGCATTCTAAGTGTGTAGGAGCTGTGTGAAGGGAAACTCCAGCATCTGGGACATTTGGCAATGCCGGCATGTTCTAGACACTCACTGTGTGTTAAGAGCACTGTATTAGGGACTGTGGTGGGCATGCTTCTTTGAAGTTTTAGACAAAAGAGTGGTTAATTCACTGCTGAGCCTCTTTTTATTACATAATGCATTAGAACTTCCCCTTATATTCAGAGAGAGTCAAAATGTAAGGTACTGTGCCTATTTCAATTTCTGTTCAACTTACGTTCACTGCTGAGCCTCTTTTTTTTTACATAATGCATTAGAATTTCCCTTTATATTCAGAGAGAGTCAAAATGTAAGGTACTGTGCCTATTTCAATTTCTGTTCAACTTACTGTTGTTGTAATGGGTCTGTAATTTCAGAATCTCAGACTTCAGCCTTCTGGCATAAGGAGAAATGTCCCTGTAGCTTAGTAAACCCATCAATCAGCTGTTGAAACATATTTGTATTGTCTGGGGGAACTAGAATGGTTATCGATTCCAGAAGTGGGTCGCTATCTAATTTTTAGTAAAGATGAAGCTTGAAACTTATATTATCTTATCATGATCATTAAATTTATCCAGATGTATTCCCATTTAACTGTAGATTTAGGTGTGATTGGTAGAAATATACATGCTCTAACTACTTTAATATTATGTATTACCCAAACTCATTACTTTGAATATTTCTATTTTACAAACCTGGGAACAATTATAGAATATTTATGCACCAATCAGTTTTGTGAGTATAAAATTCCTTGACATTTTAAAATAAGGCTGATGATGAATAATAAATGTGGTTTTATTTTAACTTACTCAATATGCATTTAATGGTGCCAGCTTTTTAACCAGGCACTATTCTAGGCACTGAGCTTATAAATATGAATAAGACACAGTTTCTGTGCTGAAAGAATTCATGAACTAATGAGAAGACATAAAATGTAAAATATATGGTGTTTTCTTAAATCTAAGATGTTGAGTATATCATTGATATAATAATACTTTTAGTTGAAAGAAACAGGAAATCTATCCCAAGTGGCTTAAAGGTAAAAAAAGACCAATCACATGAAGAAACGTCTTAATTTCAAACACATTAAGAGGTTTTTTTAATTCCAGAAGAGTAAGATCATTACAGTTCATAGTGGTAAATGCAATGTTTGAGAGAGTTCAAGTTATAAAAGTAACAGTGAGGAGGAAGTGATTCATATCATCTGGAGTTGTCCAGAAAAGCTCTCTCTGTTCTGCAGAGAGAAAGGAATGAATGCACGGGACCATGCTTTTTTGCAAGGGCGTATGAGAGCCATACAAACTCTTGGGGATGATAAGGCATGCAGGAGGAGACTGTGTGCACAAACTTTGATTCAGTAAGTGGTGCTGGGAACTAGAGAAGCTAGGTGTGTCTATAGGATAAGGTGTGAGGACAGAAGCAACAGAACTTGAGAATGGAGAAGTAAGCATGGGCCAGGGCAAGAACAGCCTCCTGCATCATGCAGAGCACATTGGACATCATCCTCTGTGTCAATGGTTTGCAAACTGTTTTACATCCATCAAAGTAGTGGGTAACTACTAGCATTTTTAGTGAAGTTGAATAAAATAGAGCATACACAGCATCACATGTTGTAAATGTTCGTATGTCACAGTATTTTGTTTCAGTTAAAATACATGGTTGTGTGTCATTGGGTTATGATATAAAATACATTTCCTATCTCAAAAGAAGTTTGGAAACCTCTGTTTTGGGTACTGAGATTGACTCACGTAACTTCAGGAAAAACACGTGTTATGATCAGATTGCTATAAAAGAAGGTTGACTCTTCCATTAAATAGTGCAGAGAATAGATTGGAGGAAGTGATACTGCAGGCAACAGAGGCAAGTTAGGAGATTGTTCTGACTGTCCAGGCAGGAGACAAGAGGTCATGCTGAATTTGGTGCATTTGTGAGGTTCTCTTGGAGCCACTCATAGTAGGGAGTGGCCTATTTGGACATCAAGTGTGAGGTCTCAGCTAGAGGTAAATATCCGAGTCACTATTTGGATATCCAGTCTCAGGTGTGTATGGCTTTGCCAAAGAGAGGTATGGCTGATATTCAGTAAGAGGAGATAGAAAGTGTAGACGGGCCGCTAGAAAACCACGTGTAAGGTAATGGCTTCAACCTCAGTGTACTGGCCCGCTGAGACTCCACAAACAGTTGTAGAGAAAATCTCACATCATTTGTTAATAACACAGTACATGTTCCAAATTGGGTATTTTCTAAAATTAGCAAGTTCAAGTTCAAGATCATTAACAAATTCAGGGTCATCACCAAACTTCTTAAAATCCTCTTCAGGGATCTTCTAACAGCATAGCTGCTGCCTCTTTTCCTTCTTTTCCTCTCAGTGTTCTGAGGCTCATCCCCGAGGCTCCCTGAATTCCACCCAGGTGCTCCCCTTTCCTGCTCCTCTTGTCTCACTGTGTATATTTATTCTGATCCTCTCCTCTCTGCTCATAAACCTCTGCCTTTCCACTGCCAATCATGGAAGCTCTTATCTTCTTTCAGTTTTCCCCTCACTCACTAGGCTCCGAGGGGACCCTGATGGCAACGGAAGAATCTGTCAGCTCCCAGCATCAGACCCTTACCTGTGGGTTGGCCGAAGTCCATCTTCTTTGCTTCACCTCTGGTCTTGGCTCTGGCTTCTCAGGTTGTCACCTCAGAGGGGCAGCTACTCAGTGTCATCTACTGGCTTGTTTTTCAAAAGCACCACCTTTTCAATAACACTTTCTTAGGACAGATGCATTGCTGACATGATGTCAGATAAGACTAAGTGAAGGACCCGGGGCTATGCTTTAGGAAACAGGACTGTGAGACGCTCAGAGAAAACAGCCCGTGGAAGAAAGAGCCTCTTCCATCTCCACTGGCCACGCTTTGCTGGAACTTGACCACGTGCGCGTCTCTCCCAAGTGCGGCCACCACCATCCCATCTTGCTTTGTCATGGCCTCTGCAGAAGCTTCGTTTTTACCTTCAGACATAATTTATTTCACTAAGAATAATAATTCAGGGGGACCTTAAGTCTGTGGCCCCATCCGATTGATCCCATCCCTTCTCAATGATTAACAACTCAAGGAACGACACAGAATGGGTGTCCTGACTGACCTAGCTGTGTTCAACCTCCCACGGTTGCCACTTCTCTGAACCCACAGCTAGAACCATCATCCCCTTGTGCTGGACATGCGAACCCAACACTCAGATCCCAACAGCTCTCCACCTTGCTATCACATCTTCCACCACAGCAGCAATGACCTGTGTCTGGCTCCATGAGTAATACTCAACACCTCACCCTCAACTTGTCAGGGAACACAGGACATTTCTCCACCTCCTGACTTTGCTTGCTGATGCCCTTGTAGTT
>NW_007731274.1:92691-110653 GCF_000696425.1 Galeopterus variegatus | reverse complement strand
TGTCAGGGAACACAGGACATTTCTCCACCTCCTGACTTTGCTTGCTGATGCCCTTGTAGTTGCATGTTCTGAGCATGGCTCAGTGCTGCTGCTTCCATCCTTGCACGGTGCTGTCCATACACATTTCTACACTCGATTTGCAAATCACCAGTTGTAAGGATCAAGTCCCCGTTCTCTGAACCCACAGCTAGAACCATCATCCCCTTGTGCTGGACATGCGAACCCAACACTCAGATCCCAACAGCTCTCCACCTTGCTATCACATCTTCCACCACAGCAGCAATGACCTGTGTCTGGCTCCATGAGTAATACTCAACACCTCACCCTCAACTTGTCAGGGAACACAGGACATTTCTCCACCTCCTGACTTTGCTTGCTGATGCCCTTGTAGTTCCATGTTCTGAGCATGGCTCAGTGCTGCTGCTTCCATCCTTGCACGGTGCTGTCCATACACATTTCTACACTCGGTTTGCAAATCACCAGTTGTAAGGATCAAGTCCCCAAAGGCTGCTGAATTGATGGTTCTACCTTAGAAGCCAGCTGCCCAGGGTATGCATTTTCAGGCAGTGAACTGAGGCAAATGGTTTAAAGTAGTCTTAGGATTTCTGAAAAGCAGTTTTCTTGAGTAGAAATAAGAGGGTGTAATTTCAAATGCCGTACAGAGAAATGATTCTAATGTAAAGCCCATTTTACTTATGTTACATGCTCTAGTAAGCAACAATTACTGATTTTACTCTAATAGTTGATACATTAACTCTACAAATATTTATAAACTGGCTGCTCTGTATTAGACACTGAGCTAGGTGGGAAATTAAACATAGACCAAGACAGACTGAGTTTCTGCCCTAGTTGTATTTAGTTTTGACAAGTAGTAATTATTATATTGCTTATGTTATGACAGCAGTAACTTTACATTTTTCTTTAAAAAATAATGAGAGGATGGATATATATTTTTATGTGTTCAGAGTGCATCTGAGTGAGGACTGAGATATTCCTGTTTCTTCTGGTAGTGATATACCAGTTACTAATATAGAATGACAGTTTTGGTGATCAGAGTGATTACACAGATGAGGTGCTCAGTATTGTTGTTCATGTCACTAACTTGTACTAATCCCCACATTTTCTGCACCCCGGTATTAATAAAAAGATGTTGATGCTTGCTCTTCAGTTCACATAGTCATCATATTTTAAATTTCGCCTGTGGAGTGGAAGATTATGAAAATCAAATATGTTGACATATACTAAATTTTTAAAACATTAAATTTATCATATTTATATATTTTTAGTAGCAGTATTTGGAGTATTTTAATGCCCTATTTCATTATTCACTTAGGCATAAGGTGACGATGAATTGTGAAAGCGATGCCTAATGATGGAAGTAAAGCCAAAAGTGATTCTGTTGTGCTAATATTTTTGAGTTTTAGAATGCAGTTCAGAAGAGGGAGGAGGACTGTCCTGAAGAGGATGGAACACATTTCTTTGGTCCACATGAGAAAAGGAAATAAGGCTGGGGGTGGCTGCCTACAGAGTTTGCTTGTTTGCTTGATGTGAGGGGGCAAGAAGTCAAGGAAATTAATAACATTAGAGTCTCTGGAATTGAAGTCATTGGCTGAGGGTAAAGGAAAACGTGTGAGAAGAGTTGTACAAGTTTCTAGCAACTCTAAAGTAAAAGGTAAAAAGGGATTGATCTGAAGAAAAGGAAAGTGAGGGATATAACAGATTGAATTGTTTCCAGTCCCACCCCAAAGTTTAATGTGTTAGAGGCTTGGTCCCCACTATGACAGTATTAAGAGGGTGGGAAGTCCTATTATGGCAATTGGAAGGTGGGGCCTGGAAGAGGTGATCAATTGTTTCCAGTCCCACCCCAAAGTTTAATGTGTTAGAGGCTTGGTCCCCACTATGACAGTGGTAAGAGGGTGGGAAGTCCTATTATGGCAATTGGAAGGTAGGGCCTGGAAGAGGTGATTAGATTGTGAGGACCATGCCCTAGTGAATGGATTGAAGCATTTGATGGTTTAATGGTGCTAACTGGTGTGGTTCTGTTGGCTTTAAAAGAAGAGCACATGAGAAGCTCTCTCTGTGCTCCGCCATCCTCGTCATGTGATAGCCTGCGTTGCTGTAACGCCACCCCAAAGGGAGGCCCTCACCAGATGTGTTCCCTGGACTTTGGACTTCCCAGCCTCCTAAACTGTAAGCAATTAATTCCGTTTTCTTACAAATTACCTAGTTTCAGGTATTTCTGTTATAAGCAACAGAAATGGACAAATATAGGAGGCAGTATTTGGCAAGTAATATTTAGAAATCATCAATCTATACATTCACTGATTCACATAAGAGTGTGGTTTCTGGCCAGAGTGCTGAGCTGCCCAGATATTAACATTAAAGAAGGATCACAGGTGTATGGATTTTGGATTGAAGGTTTGCAGGCAAGGTCACCTTCCCTGCCCCAAGTCCATTCCACCCACAATCTCGACATCTTGGCTGATGGCCAGTCACTCAGACCAAACCCTTGCAATCATCTGAACTACTCTCTCTTTGTCTTATATACTGCATGGAATGTATCAGCCATCCTGACAGTTCTTCATTTAAATTATATTTATAATCTGACCACTTCTCATGACCTCTACTGCTCAGGATTAAAGCTTCAGATGAAAGATTACATCAGAATTGATTATTGAGTATAGATCAGGGCCATCAGTAGAACTTGCTGCAATGATGGAAATCTACTTTTCACTGTCCAGTACAGTAGCCACCGATCACCTGTGGCTACTGAGCACTTGAAATATGAATAATGCTTCTAATGAAAATTTTAATGTTGTTTAATTTTAATTAAAATTTAAAGAGCCACATGTGGCTAGAGGTTGCCATATTGGACAGTGTAAATCTAACTAATGAAATATTTACTGAGTTCCGCAACATGGCAAGAATTTGGAAATTTGGAATTTGAAGCAGGTGGGACCTGCTGACCTGGGGGGGAAAAGAAACAGGTCTCTGTGGTGTCAGAAGGTGAGGGCCCAAGAACCCTGGGAGTGACAGAGAGGAGAGTTGAAAGGATAAGACATCACAGGTCAAAGAGAGGGTGTGGGCAGCTCAGGAGGAGCACAGATCATACCATGGCCAAAGGACCTTGTTGCTAATTAAGTGACAGTGACACAAAAGTGCTGGGTAGGTTGCTTAGTTGGTTGATTCTGTGACACGGAGCCCATCAGCTATTTTGTGGAAAGTGGCCATGTCTTGATGCCAACATCATCAGTTGCTGGGCAGAAGTGGCAAAAGAAAGAACAAGTTTGAATATTAAAATATAAAAAAATAATTTTATTTTCTTTCTGTATAATGGATGTCTACAAAATATGACATTAAATATGGTTCCCAAATTGAGAGCAAGGGAGTTTGGTCTCAAAATGCAGATAATATTTTAACATGTTACCAAGCATAATGTAAATTTATAGTGACTCACGTTTGGGAAAGAGAAGTTTAGACTGTTCATTTGGACATCATAAGATCTTATTACATGTGGCCATAAGAGTTCAAAATGAAAAGGAGGCTCTGCATATTGGGGCTACCTGTTTTTGCTTTTATTATCATCCCAGGCAACTTCTCTGAATTTCTTATTGCATCATCTATTAATATAGTGTTATTATAGATGTTTTTAAGACAGTGTATTGTTCTGCATGTTGCTTTGCCTCACACGGATTTGTCACCCCTTTTCCTCTGGGTGACGGAGCCGCCAAAGATTACTCAAAGCCCATCTCTTTTGAGCAGTGAGAAGCCTCAAAAAGGGGTTAATCTCCCATCGCCCTCAACAGTGAGGCATTTCTTCCATTTGGGAAATTAACCACGAATTGGGGTTCTCTTCCTACATTTATTCTCCAGACCAGCAAGTTATAGGAAGAGACATAGTTTTAACAAGTTTAACAATAGAAGCTGGTAACATTCAGTAAAAACAAGTCAGATGACATTCTGTTAGGCAATTAAGTGATCCACTAACAAAGGCTTGATTTAGCAAACATTCCTTCTCCTTCCAACAGCTTTTTAGTAAGTTTACATACCAATCAGTAACTAGTATGTCTTTGAGCCAGCAACCTTGCTGTGTTATCAGTCTTTACCTAACCACAGAGACTAAAGAGCCTGGGGAAAATTTCCTGTTTCTTGCAAGGTTAATATTTGAAACTGCAAGCCTTTGGAAAACCAGACCCTGTGAAGTACATTTGCTTTATGAATCCTCTACATCTTCAGGCTTATTTCATGCCAGTGGAGCACATCTTTTTATAAGCTTTATCCAGGTGTGCTGATTTGAAGCAGGGGTGGGACACATGCCTTCTGGCACCTGTAATTCATTCTGATGAAGGTATCAACAAAAAGCTGTGCTAAATAGTATCACATGCTCTACTGTCAGTCCCCAAGCCTTCCATGCCCACCCCCCAGGGGAGTTAAGCAAGCAAAATTGGAGAACAATCAAAACTCTCTTGTGTCAATCTGCTTGGGCTGCCATAACAAAACACTACAGACTGGGTGCCTTAAGCAACAGAAATTGATTTTTACACAGTTCTGGAAACTAAAAGTCCAAGATGAAGGTGCCATCAGGATTGGTTGCTTGTGAGGCCTCTCTTCCTGGCTTGCAGACAGTACTTACTCACTGTCCTCACATGGCTTTTTGTCTGTGTGTACACAGAGGGAGAGAGAAATCTCTGGTGTTTCGTCCTCTTCTTATAAGGACACCAGTCCTGTTGGATTAGGGCCTAACCCTTATAAACTTATTTAGCCTTAATTACCTCCCTAAAGTTTCTCTCTCCAAATACAATCACATTGAGGGTTAGGGCTTCTACATATGAATTTTTGGGGACACAAGTCAGTTCACAACACTGATTATGTATGTGTGAGCACAAAGCAGCATGACTTGGGCCCCAAAACTGCTAGTTTAGTTGTTTTGTTATTTTTCTATACATAAGACTTGTTAGTACCACATTCTGCCAGAATGAACCTACCCCAAATGTAGGGCTAATCTTACCTCACTCCTGTCTTTCTCATGTGAAATATGAGTCTGTCTAATATGTATCTTGGGTATTTACAGATTATAATTCTACTATATATACAGAGCCTTCTTATACAATAATTGTATGTATGAAGGGTATGAAGAAGTGCTGTGTTTAGGATGAGTAAATCTGTGGGAAATGTACACTGTACTCTCAGTCAAACAATGCCACTTATTATAAATAAGAAAACCAAGACAAGTCAAAATGTCAGAACCAGTTAATGATGAGACCCAGTTATGGCCGTTTACACATCAAGGACAGAGGGATCCAGCTGCTGTTTATTATGACATTGCACCAAGTGTGCTACCTTTTGTCATTTCATTTTTGTTTTCATTTTATTCTTACTGAGTCATATGAGATAAGCATGACCATTCCAGTTTAATAGAAGAGAAAACCAAGTCTGAGAGAGTAACCTTGGCCATACTGAAATAAGTGATAGAGACAAAGGATAAATTCTGGCTTGCCTGAGTCCGGAGTCTTTTCTTTTTCCACTCTTCTGTGCTGTTATGATGCTTCATGCACTTTATTGGATGCCAGCCAAATCAAAGTAGGTTTTGTTCAGTGAAAAGTGTCTGTGTGATACTGTAATGGTGGATGTATGTCATTATAAATTTGTCCAGACCTGTAGAATGTACAACACCAAGAGTGAATGTTAATGCAAACTATGGACAGGGGGTGGTCTTGATGTGTCGGTGAAGGGTCATCAGTGGTAGCACATGTACCACTCTGGCTGGGGGTGTTGGCTGTGGAGGACACTGTGCATGTGTGGGTGCATGCAGATTGTAGGAAACTTCTGGACCTTCTCCTTAATTTTGCTGTGAACCTGAAACTGCTCTAAAAAAAATAAGTATTTATAAAAAGATTCAAAGAGATGCATTTTTCATAATTAATGTTGCAAGGACTAACATTCTCATGACACCACCAGTGGGCAGCTAGATATGTTGGAACAGCCTGGAAGCAGGACAGTTTGTCTTTGCCTATCAAAAGTCTGAAAACTAAACAAAATCCTTATTCCATCAATTCCATTTCTAGGAATTTGTCTGTTGAAAATGTCATAAATGTAAAAAGGGGGCAAAAGTTACAAATAAAAGACAGGTAAAGCAATTTTGAT
The DNA here is from genome assembly GCF_000696425.1 of Galeopterus variegatus. Classification (NCBI taxonomy): domain Eukaryota; kingdom Metazoa; phylum Chordata; class Mammalia; order Dermoptera; family Cynocephalidae; genus Galeopterus; species Galeopterus variegatus. Next base: position 104,509 of record NW_007731274.1, on the reverse strand, counting down.
GCATACATGTGAGGGTACTTCAGACAGTTCATGGAAAGATTCATAATAACTTTTAATTCTATTTTTCCATGAACTTTTTGAATTTCCCTCATATTATTGAATAGTAAGTATTCATTACATAATTAAACTATAGAGTAATTTTTATTAACATAAGAAATCATTCATGAGTTGTTACTGAGCAACAAATATAAATTTTCAAAATGTTTCATTATTAGCTCATTGTGTAAAGATCATTATATAGAATAAGTTACATCAGAAAAAAAGTAATTCGCAAAAATCCCAAGCAAGGTAAATATACTTATTTTTTTGTTTGTTTTTGGTGGCTGGTTGGTATAGGGATCTGAACCCTTGACCTTGCTATTATAACATTGCACTCTAATCAACTGAGCTAACCAGCCAGCCCCTAAATATACTTATTTGGGATGGCAGAATTACTGATGGTTCCTCCTCCTTTACTTTTTTTTTTTCTTTGTCTTCCTACACTTTGCAGTTTCCCAGAATTAGTGCAACTTCAATACTAATTTTTCTGGATTAGCTCTGATGAAGACTAACGTACTTCGCCATTATCATCACGAAGTTAAGAGGCTCGAAGCTTTTGATACTTGCCTTGAGGCAGTCCAGAGCTTGATTGTGGCAGGTCTTCTGTGCGTTTCTTCTGTCTCTTCTGTATGCTCTGAGCTAAGACGATTGGAAGTGGAGACTGACAGTCTTTATTGTCCAGATGTAGTGATGACCAATGGTTAAATTTAATCTGGGTGTGAAAAATCATGAACCGTGGAAATTATTCCAAGTTCTTTGCATTCGTGCATAGAGGTTGCCTTAGGTAGTGTAGTTCTCTAAGGTAGAATAAGGCTTGAAGTTTTCACTTCTCTAACTGTTATTGCTATAAGGAGACAGAGGGTAGATAAACAGGCCTAATTATTTCTTATGCTGTGTGGGTCAAACTTGTCAAATGCCTGAGGACAAACCCTGATGCAGTACCTATTAAATCCCATATTTTATTATGACAGGTCACTGTTCATACTTTTAAGAGTTACATTTTATAAAAATTGGTTTGTAGACTAGCATTTAGAAAGCAGCACGGTGATGGAAAATAGGCTGACACATCAAAGGACCCTAAAATAGGAATAAAAAGGTAGAAAACCTGAGTTCTGGACCATTTATGTTACTTAATAATTCTGGTCCCTTAAGCAATTTCTTTTTCAAAAAATATGTTGATAATAATACTAGCTCAGAGCCTGAATTAACATGGGCCCAATAAAATTTAGAGAACACTAAAATTAAAATAATAATTTAAAATATGTAAGAATCTCCTCCTTTCTCAGTGTAAGGCTCTCCTTGTATAGAGACCCCTTTGGAAACCATTGTCATGGATGTAGGTCAAGATCAAGATACAAGGTCAAGGGATGACTATTCACACAAGAGCTGCTGTTTTCCATCTTACTTTCTGCCCCTTCCTTCATCTCTCAAATCTCTTCTAAATGGAAAGCCATGGGTTTCAGCTATTTTACCTGGGCACAACATTTGTTAATCTGTTTGTCTACATTCTAAGTAATTATGAGACTTGGTGAGATAAGAAAACCACATATGAAAGCAAGTTGAATAAATATACTTTATTATGGTCTTCCCAACCCCCACTATAATTACTTAAGTTTCTTTCCTTCATTCTGCTGGTATCCGTCACCTCAAATACTTTGAACTTTTTAGCCATGGTTGCATTTTGCCAAGTCATGTTTAATCTGATCCTTAAGTCTTTGCACAAATTCAGGTTTGTTAAAATTATTTCCTAAAACCCTGTCACATATTCTGTGTTTGTAACAAATTTATTTTTTCAATGTTATTATAATCCCTATTGGTGATATTCTAAGTAACTTACTTCAAACAATAAAAGCAAAAGTTAGTTGAAACGTTCAATGAAAAAGTTGGATGACCACATTTTTATCATATTAAGTAAAAAGCCTGTCATGGAGTATTTTTTCAATGTTATTATAATCCCTATTGGTGATATTCTAAGTAACTTACTTCAAACAATACAAGCAAAAGTTAGTTGAAACGTTCAATGAAAAAGTTGGATGACCACATTTTTATCATATTAAGTAAAAAGCCTGTCATGGAGTTCTTTAGGTTTGCATAAAATTGTTAACTCTAAAATGTTAACTAAATTTAGCTAATAACATAGGAAAAGAGCTGCAATGAAAATTATGTCACTTGGTATGAAAGCCATGATGATCAGATACAGTATAATAGGAAATATCATTTAACATTTACACAAAACTGGTTCCTGGAAGGAAGTATAATATAATAGCTTTAGGCAAGAAAATAACTTTATTTTCTCCCAGGCTTTTATTGAGATGGAGTTTTTGTAATGCATTGCCCTCGGTTAATTATTGCTTACTTTGTTGATGATCATTGGCAGATGATATAGTTAGCATGTATATTGGTCTCTGTCTTAGTCTGTTTAGGCTGCTATAACAAAATATCATAAACTGGGTGGCTCATAAACAACAGAAATTTATTTCTTATAGTTCTTGAGGCTGAGAAGTTCAAGATCAAGGCACTGGCAGATTCGGTGTCTGATGAAGGCCAACTTTCTGGTTCATAGATGGCACTTTCTAGCTATGTCCTCATACGATGGAAGGGGCAAGCGGTCTCTCTGGGGCTTCGTTTATAAGTGCAGTAATCCCATTTATGAGCTCAAACCTCATGACCTAATCTCTTCCCAAAGGCCTCACCTCCTAATATCATCACCTTGAGGGTTGGGGTTTCGGCATAAGAATATAGAGGTGGATGCAAAGATTCAAACCACAGCAGTCTCATTTATTTGTGTGAGAAAATCAGGTATAATAGAACAAAAAAACGTTTGAGAATCTTGTTTTTAACCTGTACACATGCATCCATTTATGCATTGGAGCTAATGTTATTTGAGTTTCTGATTTCTTTCATAAATAAACTCAAACAAAATAAACTATGACAAATGGTCCTTGCCAGATTTAAGGAGTTTTTGTCTGTTGTCCATCACAGAGTAGGAACTTGGTAAATATTTGTGGAGTGGACTAGTTATTTACTGTCTTTCACAATATCAATTGATGATAATTCAGGTATATCTTTAATGATTGATAAATTATTGATAATTTATTTTGTATTATTTCCTTACAAAGGGGAATGTCTAGTAGATTTTCCTTTGAGTTGGAAATGTCCAATAGACAAGTAATACATTTGCCTGAAAAGATGTAAATTTGTAGTTGGACCCACTTCTTAGATTCTGTTCTTCTTTGTCTCTTTACTTTCTTATACCCTTACTTCCCTTTTCCTTCTCACCGTTTCTCCCCTCACTTACCTCAAAGACAGAACACAAGGGTGTGAGTGTGTTCTGGAATTTGGCTGGGGTCTATATGAGGAGAAAACATTCTGTTTACTTGTTTTATTTCCCCTTCTACAATCATGTTTTTTTCCTTCTCTGTGGTTCATACCCTTCATTTCTCCAACACGTACTGCTTACAGTTGTCTGATGGTAATGTCTGTTTACAGTGATGACATGCAATCATACTGAGCATGTTCTCTTCCATTGCAGGAGCTATGCCTGTTCCAGACCAGCCCTCGTCAGCCTCAGAGAAGACCAGCACCCTGAGCCCTGGCTTAAACACCTCCAACGAGGATGGTTCTGAGACGGAAACCACCTCTGCCATCCTCGCCTCAGTCAAAGAACAGGTAGAAACATCCTATTTTTGTGATGTATGCATGGGCACGTTTTAAATTTTTTTTTTCAAATAAACAATGAAAGTTAAATTATGTTGGAAGAAAATAATAATTTTCCAGCAGAATGTTGGTATTCATTATATACATAATATTAAGGTATGATTACAATCACCTTGGATTCCATGTTCTTATTAATGATTTAGGCAGCTTTTCTTGAAAAAACATTCTGTAGCGGGAAAAAATACCTTAATAGTCAAAATTTACAATTGGTGAAGTTTTGGTAGATTCATTGATGGATCTGACACTTAATACTGTTAAATGTATGAAGCCAAATAATTGGCCTGTAGAAAATACAGAGTCTAATAAACTTTCAAAATATTTGTATATTCAAGAGTCTAAAAAATTGACATGTATGCCAGCAAATGAATATCACATTAGGTCAAGGCAAATCAGTCTTCCAAGTGCTTCTGAGATGAATCTGGAAGGAGAGGTTTCAGAACTTTCCCTCTAAAACTAATCCAAGTCTGAATGATTTCTTCTCCAATATTACTTTGACATAAAAGTAGATAAATAAATAAAATCTGAATCTTATATTTAAAAAAAATTGTTTCATAAAAGTCAGGTTTCTTGTGAATAAAAAGTGGAAATAAAGAAAGCTGAAAGATCAAGATTCTTTTATGTACTACTTCTGAGCATGTGCTGCAAAATAAATCGGTATGTTTTTAAAGCAAAAAAGCCCCCTGTGTTTTGGTTATATGATTCGGTGATGCTCAATTGGCCATGGCAGTCAGGTGAGAGTGACATAACTTACCTGACTCCAGGAACATCTTAGCAAAGCAGTAGCCTAAAATGGGGCAATTAAGGACAGCAACTCTACTCAAAAGGAAGAAGGGCTCTGGAGGAAACTGATTCTGTTTAATAAGCAGAGACTGATTTAGGTAAGTAGGAAACCCCTAAGCCATCATCTTATCAGTAAATTAGCCAAGGGAGAGCCAGTCCAGGTGCAGTGTCTGCCCAGGTGAACACAGAAATCAACGAGCAGCAAGATCCAGGAACTTTCTTGGAGTAGCCTGAAGCAAACAACCAATCTCATCCTTCTCTGGGGGATTGTTGTCCTAAATCATTCTTAAGGTTTCCTTCTTCTCAAGTGTTGACTGTTATGTATAGAGTTAAAGTTAATTGTATATTTCATAGAAGTATTAGCTGAGATAGGCAAAAGTGATTTTAAAAGTTGATGCCTTCTACGTTTCTTAATGACTATATGTACAATATATTTATAGACATGTTCCTTTAAAGAATATCATTTTCTTTGTTCTATTTACATGAGAACTGGCTTTCCTGAGTAGAAATCCTATTTGTTAACTTAGGGAATCTCAAGTAAGAAATTGTATGGGTTCACACTATGTACCACTCTAGCCCTGTCTCATTGGAAGTCATTTCTGTAGGAGGGAAGTCATCTCTGCAGGAGGGAAGTCATTTCTGCAGAAGGGAAGTCATTCTTTTGTTGTAGCAGGCACATATCTCAGTTGACTGCCATGTGATAGGTTGCATAACTTATTTACTCACTCAGTAAACATCTTGAGCCCTGTACGTAGGCAAGGCACACTAAAGGGTAGCACATACGTAAGGAACTGATATAGCTCACTGGAATACGTTGTTCATGAGACTAAGAGCACAAGTTCTTAGGTGGGTAATTAACATTGCATTTATAACCATGGATTGAAACTTAAGTCATGAATGCATCCCACATAGCATGCTCGTGTGGCTGAAATATCTGTAAACTAAGACCTTGAAAACAGAAGTTTACGTTGTTCATGAGACTAAGAGCACAAGTTCTTAGGTGGGTAATTAACATTGCATTTATAATCATGGATTGAAACTTAAGTCATGAATGCATCCCACATAGCATGCTCGTGTGGCTGAAATATCTGTAAACTAAGACCTTGAAAACAGAAGTTAGGGATTGCTACATGAAAAGGTATTTATTGATTATTTTGCTTTGTTCTAATTTCCCATCCTGATTGCTTTTTAACTGGTGAATTTTGCACTTTTATATTAACATACATAGAGCCATGAATTATGCAACACTCCATCGGTGATTTCCACTTCTTCAGACGTATCTGTTTCATTTTCAACAGTTATCAAGTCTTTCCTCCTATGAGGCTATAAGAGAGAGGCACCCAATCCACACTTCCTCTCCTGTAAGAGTGGGTCCCTCTCCAGAAGAGGAGGGGAAGATGGAGGACAGATCATTTGGATAAACAATTGTGGGGGCCATTGATAATCATTTCTAACAAATAGGAGCCAAAAATGGCTTGGTGGCCAAAGGGTGAGGAAGGTCGAGGGATTCTTGTTTAACATGGGAGACGTTCTATGATGAGGCAATGATGCTTGAGAGAAGGGGGATAATTGTGGGGGAAAGTGGGTGAGAGTGAACAAGGTCCAGTGCACAGGTGGGGGGATTGGCCTCTGGGAGCGAAGACAGTTCATCCATCACAGCAGCAGTGAGGCAGAGCACATGATGCAGATGCAGGTAGGCTCTGGCTTGTGCAGGGAATGTGCACCGTTTCTCTTGTGCTGTCGTCAGATGGGCCCAGTCAGCTTGTTTTGAGTTGTAGCCTACTTGGAGTCTGCGGAGAGTTGGTCTGAGCCCAGGTGAAAAGGGAGACAGGTGTGGAAATGAGGGATGCAAGAGAGTGATGGTGATGGATCTTGGAATTGATGCTGGGGGGTAACAGAAGAACTGGTGGGGACAGTGGGTTTGTGGTCAGAGTAGACATGTGTGGATGCTGATGGCTTGGGAATGCTCTGCTTAAAATCAGGAATTTGAAAGTAATTATTGTTAATGTCAAGACTTAGGTTAAGATTCTGGGAAATGAGGAAATGGAAACAAGAAGGGAGAGAAAGGCTGTGGTTTAGGTCAGCTCTGTGACAGCTGGTGTGAGGACAGTAACAGAAGCACTAGGGATGAGCAAGAGTGAGTGACAGCTCAAGTCACCGACAAGTGGCGAGGAGAGACCAGAGGTTGCTTCATGACCGAGAGAAGCACAAACTTGTTATCCTGATCTTCACTGGTGTGTCTTCATTTATTTAAATTGTGGGTCTATACGATTAGGCAAGAATTAATAGCCAATCATGCTCTATAATATTGGTCTTTTTATTTTACCTTAAGTCAATATGAATAATACTTTATTCTTAAGAAATCCATGACTTTCCCAGAAATATCCTTCTATTTAAAAATATTTCTTTCCTTTTACTTGACTGGTGTTTCGTTTGATCGTTGCATGCTTTCAAAAGTTAGCATCTAAGGATCTTCTTTATAAACCAGAAGAATTACGGGGACATTTTTAGACTCTTTAGAGCTCACTGATCTTTGTATACTCTTAACAACTCAGACAAATTTGATTTTTAAAAAATAATTCTATCCAAGTACACTTGATAATTATTAGATTAGATAGAAGCTTTCTAGGTAGATGGCAGTCTATGCAAATGTATTAATTGCCTTGCATTTATCCTTAGTTTTCAAAAGGTCCTACTATTATATATGTAGAACAGTGCTTCCTTGGTGGTTCACAGATTTGGAGTTTGCCTTCAGGTAGTTAGCAATGGAGTTAAAAATACAAGACAAGCATATATAAAGAGTTTAAAAATATAAATAATTTTATGGATATTAATCCCTTGTCAGATGCATAATTAGCAAAAATTTTCTCCCACTCTGTTGGTTGTCGTTTCACTCTGTTGACTGTTTGCTGTGCAACAGCTTTTTAGTTTGATATAGTCCCATTTGTTTATTTTTTTTCTTTTGTTGCTTGTGATTTGGGGCTCATGTTCATAAAGTCTGTGCCCAGACATAGTTCCTGAAGTGTTTCACCTATATTTTCCCTTAGTAATTTTACAGTTTCAGGTCTTATACTTAAGTTTTTAATCCATTTTGAGTTGATTTTAATATATGGTGAAAGTTGCATGTCTAGTTTCAATCCATGATATACAAGGAACTCAAGCAATTTTACAGTAAAAAACCGAATAACCCAATTAAAAAATGAACAAAGGAACTGAATAGACTTTTTTTAAAAGGAAGACATAGAAATGGCCAATAGATAGCCATGAAAAAATGCTCAACATCCCTACTCATCAGGGAAATGCAAATTAAAACTGCATTGAGATATCATCTCACCCCAGATAGATTGGCTAGAATAAAAAAGAATGAGAATAACAAATGTTGGCAAGGATGTGGAGAGAGGGGAACGCTCCTACACTCTTGGTGGGACTGCAAATTGGTACAACCACTATGGAGAACAGCATGGTTTCTCAAACAACTGTAGATAAAACTACCATACGATCCAGCAATCCCCCTGCTGGGTATATACCCAAAGGAATGGAAATCATCATGTCAAGGGATACTTGCACTCCCATGTTCATTGTAGCTCTTTTCATAATAGCAAAGATAAGGAACCAACCTAACTGTCCGTCAGTGGACGATTGGATAAGGAAACTGTGGTATCTACACCATGGAATACTACTCTGCCATAAAAAAGAATGAAATTCTCTCATTTGCAACAACATGGATGAGCTTGGAGAAACTTACATTGAGTTAAATAAGCAAAGCACCGAGGGATAAATACCACATGTGCTCACTCATAAGTGGGAGCTAAGAAAGAAAGAAGGAAGGAAAGAAAGACCACAGTGATGCGTTGGACTTGAAGAGGGAGAGAACATACCTAGGGATACAAAGTGAAGTGGGGAAAAGGAGATGGGGAGGGAGGTCAGGGATAATTGAGGGGATAATTGGGAGAGGAACACGGGTTATAAGCACAATTTGTGGTAATGGACAGGCTGCCAGTATGGATCTGGTGTGAGGACATGTTAGGCACGAGTGGTGACAATTTGCTTTGTACTCCATGAATATTCATAGCCAATAAAAACAAAATAAAACATGAAAAAAAGGAAAGAAAAAGAGAAGAGATGTTCTAAAAATATATATAAAAATAATATTAGATGAAATTTTAAGAATATTCTCTAGTCAATATATTATCAAATTCCAAGTGATTTATACAGATAAAAAACATTCCTTAAAATTGTGTGTTTATAACTCCAGGCACATTGTAGCTACATTGATTTCTCTTGATCTTTAACTCACCAAAGCATGGTAAACTGTATTCTTCAGTTTAGAGGAATTTTTAAGTAACATTATATAGGATATTGATGATATTTAGGTAGTAAAAGAGAAGTTCTCTTGCTTTTAGTTAATACAGAAAAGCAGGAGTAAAGGCATTCCTGAGCTTCCACTGTGGGCAAACCCACTGCACTGAATCCTAAATGTATGTTGTGTCATATAAAGACATTATGAGAAAGCATTTTAAAAGGTTCATCTTATAAAGAAATCTTGACCTTTAGCAGGAGTAAAGGCATTCCTGAGCTTCCACTGTGGGCAAACCCACTGCACTGAATCCTAAACGTATGTTGTGTTGTATAAAGACATTATGAGAAAGCATTTTAAAAGGTTCATCTTATAAAGAAATCTTGACCTTGTACATCAACTCTTGTGTGTAGATAACATGCCTTTGTTTTTTATTTAGCTCCTACATTTATCATTTTAAAAGTACCTTAGTTCTGTATAAAAAGAATACTATTTGGAAGGAGAACATTATAAAATGGTCCCTTAGTTAGTATTCTTCCAGTGCCATATATCATTGCAAAATATTCCAGCATTATTAGTGTCACTACGATGTGCACCAGTAGTTTCTGATAGCACAACGTGAAAAATGACCTGTAACTATTAATCAACTTCATTTAGTCAGAGAAGGAAAGAATTATACATATCATAGTGCTACCAGTTGAACTTTCTCCACATATTAAAATTAAGAATTACTTGATTGCTGATTTTTGAATTTATTTGTTGTTTTAATCGGGTATGGATAGAAAATGGAAAAAAAAAAAAACATGATTTCCCCCTTATTTTCATTGCTAGAACATCAACTATATTAGGAGCAGCAATTGAATTGTCTGTTTCAAAACGTGGATTGATATTGAAGGCACAAACTAGGAGTCAGTAAAACTGGGTCATGATAGATGATGATAATTTATAACAAGGAAGGGACAGAGCCTTGAAGTCAGCAAGGATCTGAAAGCCTTGTGAATATCATAAACACTGGGAAGGGGGAGGGGGATAGTTTGACCAGACTGGTTGTTTAAACTTCCAGGCAAAGAAAGAAAGAGAGTGTGTCTGTAGAGTTCTGAAGACCCCTGTCCAAAGGAAAGAGATAGTCAGGTGGTATCAGATTGATGGGGCCACCTAGGTTTGAAGTGGCTTTGCTTCCTTGTTGACCTTTTACATCAGAAAAAAATGATATTGAAATTAGAGGTCAAGGAGAAACAGGGGTCATAAACTACTTGTATAAGATCTTGGGAAGTCATGCCAGGAGTTCCAGATATGGGTGAATAATTCCAGAAGCGTGGATTGGTCAACCCTGCCCCACAACCACCCCACCACACACACCTATGCTCCATTATGTGTATTTTATTTTTTCCTATAAGTTCTTTTGATATTTTTCCTAAAACTTAATTTTTTCTTTAAAATTTTAGTTTGCAACTCTTCTCAAGACCCTTATATAGCTACTCATCTCTTTGAAAGCCTCAAACTCCATTCTAAGAAATAACTCATTTGGTTGCCTTCTGCTCTGTTGTCTTTGACAGCATTAGTTGTTGGGTTTATAGGGCGCCGGAGGATATGATGAGAAAAATAAAAATTGACTAAGCTTTCATATGCTAAATTAGAAGACAGGCTTTTAGTATGTGGGGTTTTATAATATAACATTATATTGCTTCTAATGCCTGTTTCATATTTATCATGAGAATTCATTATTAAATATTCATCTATGAAATAACATTGAATATTTTAAATGTGATGTTTTATTAATTTTTATTAATTTTTTATTACAAAGGTAATTTGTGCACATTGTGGAAAAGTTTAAAACATCAGAAAGGTGGGAAAATGAACATTTTATTTGAGAATGTATACCACAACCAGAGGTAGCTGCAAAACTTAGGGAGCTTTTTTCCCAGGACTTTTATATGAATATGATTATTTGTACAAAATTTTTATTATGCTTTTTGAGTATTCTATTCTTCTTTACATATTTGACATTATATAAGGAGGGTTTTTTCATATTATTATTTTGAATATTTTTCTAATAGGTATATTATATAAATTCACTGTGAGTTATTTAATATTATACTTTTTATTTAACTTTTTACCTTTGTTGATCTCTTAGGTTGGTTTATTTTTCTCAGTATGAAAAAAAAAGTGACATGCCATGATTCCTGGTACATAAATCATTGGGTCTACTTTGACAGAGGCAGCCTGGAGCAAAGTTTTGAAAAAATTTAAGAACCCTTACAAACTCACTGGGAAAATACATCATAATTAATTACTGATAAGAGCCACAGGCAAGACAACAAAGCAGGGACTCTTGGGGTATAATAGTCAGTGCCCTGTGCAGGATTTGCCCAGGAAGGAAATTAACAAATAGAATATTCTAGAGGCAGTGAATGGGGAAATGTTGATTATTCAGAGAAACTAAACCAAATATGGTAGGAAGAGTTAAAATAAATACAGGAATTATCAGAGAACAAGTTAACAATGTTAAATAGTATCTCCAAATTGAAATGTTTTTTAAAAGGACAGATATTAAATGTCTTTTAAAAGTACATACTTTTTAAAAAAATATATTGTACTTTTCTATAAAACCTATATGTGAAATATCTCATAAGGTATATAATTAAATAATAACTTTTTTTCTTTTGCAATTATTTTGTTCAATTTTCTTATTTATGACCAAAGAAACTGAGACTTTAAAAAATATTCAGTTTACCTATAGAAAATTGCTGTAGAATTAAAATGAGAAATTATATTGTTTTACTCTGAATCCAGTGCTTTTATTATTACACAGTCTGCATTAGTCCATTTTCTGTTGCTTATAACAGAATACCTGAAACTGGGTAACTGATATAGACATGAAATTTATTTCTTACAGTTTCAGAGGTGGGAAGTCCAAGGTCCAGAGCGGTTCATCTGGTGAGGACCTTGTTCTTGGTGGTGACTTTACAGTGATGCATGGTGTCA
>NW_007731274.1:90453-91344 GCF_000696425.1 Galeopterus variegatus | reverse complement strand
AAAAAAAAAAAATCACTTTTGACAGGTAATCTTCAGCATTTAGATAGACAACTCTAAATAGCTCCATTCATCAAGTCAATAGATTCAGTCATCTGGGGAAGCATTTTGCAACTTACACATCCTGGATGGTCTGCTAGATAAAGAAGTTATGCTCAAATTAAAAATTAAAATTACATAAAAGTCAACCTAACATTATTCCATAGTTGTCATAGGCAATCACAAACAATTCCAGGTATAATTTTGACACATCCATCTCTGCTATTCTGGGAAGTAGAACTCAGGGATATCAACCATGGGTGTTTAAATCTTTGAGTCGCTTCAAGCTTTCGAGGTAAACTATAGCACTGTTGGCCACCACCGAAGCCCACCACCTCCACAACATAGGAGAAACCGTCCACCCAAAGCAAATATCAGCTTTTTGCCCAGCCCACCTATTAGGTAAAGCAGACGCTTTTGTTAAATAATACCACACCAAGTACTTGTCAGAGACCCAGCACTGCCTGGTATAGACCTCCTGTCAAAAGCCAGAGGCAATTTATTTTTAAAATTACTAATCCAGAGTGTAAATTTGCTTTTCACTTGGGAGCTTTGCTCATATTGGGAGCAGCATCTCAGCCTGCCACTGGAGTGCCCTCAAAGGACCTGACTTTAATAATGCTGTAGGAGTATGATAACTCCACCTTTATGGAGACTCCAGAAAAGAAATTACCATACTAGGAGCTTTTCAGGATTGTATGGAAGCCTAATATTGAAAACTTTTCCCACACTATTGTCAGTTAATTCATATAAATGAAACATTTTAGTACTAGACATGTATTACTGCTATTAACTAGTAATAATAGTTAATAACAACTGTAATATTTTTTCTGACAAACACCTGAGCTAACTGGT
>NW_007731274.1:88980-89699 GCF_000696425.1 Galeopterus variegatus | reverse complement strand
TGATTCATATCCTACTGTGTTAGTATATGAATTAGCAACTTCACACATGAAAAGCAGACAAATGCATTCAGTTTTTTGTATATACAGTTATGCCAAGTTTATCATACTGGTTTGATATCTCCTTTAATGATTTTTAGCTGCTCTTTGAAAGCATACTCTTTCCCAGAGTCTCAAAGCTTTCCAAAGTTATTTGCTTTAGTGCTTATCTTGTATGTCCTATGTACTCAGGAGATTTTTCACATATTTGTGTCTCATAGAACTCTTCAGGTTGTCAAATTAAAATGTTCTATTTATTACAGATTTTGAAGTGAGTTTTTCTGTATTTGCTATTTATTTGTGTGTTTGATTAATGGTGGTGTAGTGAGTATGTGTTGTATTTATGTTTTTTTTTTTTATTGTAGGCTTGTATTATATTTTAACACAAGGTTCATTTTGAGCATATTTGTATGGGTGATTCTGAAAAAGACAGAAATTTTACTTATCCATGACTGTATACAAGCATAACTTCTCTTCTCTTAAGGTTACAGAAAATACAATCTTCATAGAATAAAATCTTATAAGGATTTCTTTTGAAAAATCTTAAGCACTATTGTAGCAAATCCCTTATTATGTCCCTGGCTCATTTGATGGTTTATTTTTCAGCATCTTCTTAGGAGAAAACTTAACAAAGTAAAGATGGCCTCTTAAAACAGCCCATTGTTGAAAGCCACTTCACTAAA
>NW_007731274.1:84539-88520 GCF_000696425.1 Galeopterus variegatus | reverse complement strand
AACTTAACAAAGTAAAGATGGCCTCTTAAAACAGCCCATTGTTGAAAGCCACTTCACTAAAATGTAAAATATGAATATACTTTTTTGCTAACACAGGAAGTGAATAGTTTTTGTTAGAAATGTGGACCCTATGTACATTGTGGCATGGCAAATTGAATAGGCAAACTTGGACAATATGCTTACCATAAAACTCCCCGTGGCATACGGCGTTGTTTCAAAGTGGCTGCAGCATTATTCCTCTCTTTCAGGTCCTTCTTATGATGTGAATTGGATACTCTCCTATTTATAAATCAGCTTGATATTCCCTTTCTGTCCCTTTACATAGGGACTATGGAGGAAGTAACACCTTGTGACTAGGGCTGTAGGGCAGTGCACCTCTGACCTGTTTCTTCTGGGATGCTCCTTCTTAGAGGCCAGACACCATGCAGTGAAGATAACTCAGGCACTTTTTACTGTAAAGAGGCCCCAAGGACGGGTGCTCATCTCTGAACCGCACAGCACCCTCTGAACATACAGCTTTTATAATGAGCCTTCATCAATCAAGCCCCAAGCCTCAGCTGTTGCCATGTGAAGCAGAGACGATCTGTCTGCACTGATATTTGAAGATGGATGACCCAAATAAGCGATGGTTGCAGTTTTAAACCAGTAAGTTTTGAGGTGGCTTGTTACGTAGATGTAGATAACCACTTCACTCATTTTTCCGTGTTTATAAAATATCAGTTATGTTAGACTATCTCTATAGTTTTTCTACTTCTTCTAAGCCTTATGATTCTATGTATCCTGAGACAACATTTTTACAAAACAGCTTCTGAGGTATAATTCACCTACAGTTCATACAGTTATAATTCGATAGCTATAATTCATACAGTTCATCCATTTCAGTGGTTTAAGTATGAAGGAAAAATTTGTATTATTTTTCAATTCTATCTTTCCATAAGCTTTCTGAAGTATCCTTGTATATTCGGAGATTTGCAATCATCATTACAATCTAATATTGAAAAAGTTTTATCTCCTTAAAGAAAAAAAAAAGTAAAAAATGCTGTGTGCCCATTAATAGTTACTTCCCATTTCCCCCAAACCCCATAGCTGTAGGAAACCACTGATATACTTTCTGCTTCTATGGATTTTCTTATTCTGTCAACTTCATGTAAATGAAATGATAATTATGTAGTCTTTTGTGAATGGCTTCTTTCATTTATCATAATGTTTCAAGTTTCATCCATGTGTTAGCATGCATTGGGATTTTATTGCTTTTTTTTATTTATTTTTTTTTGCCAAGCAATATCCCATTGCATGGTTACACCTCATTTCATTTATCCATTTACCTATTAAAGGCCATTTGGGTTATGTTCATTTGTTAGCTATTGGGAATCATGTTGCTGTGAATATTTGTGTACAAGTTTTTATGTGGACATAGGTTTTTATTTCTTTTGGGTAATTACCTAGGAGTAGAAATCTTGGATCATATGATAACTCTAAGCTTAGTATTTTGAGGAATTGCCAAGCAATTTTGGTAAAAAGGCTGCACCTATGAGGATTCCAATTCCTTCACATCTTTGTCAACACTTGATATTGTCTGTCTTTTGTATTATAGCCATAATAATGGGCTGAGGTAACTTTGGAATGAATTGCTAGACCAGAGCACACAGAGAGGACACACAGCAAAAAAGCCTTTGGCAAACTAAAAATAAATTTTAAAATATACAAATAATACATTTAAAAAATTTGGCAGTGTGAATATATTTACTTAGTAGACAAAATCAGTTCCCAAACATGAGTTGCCATAAGCCTCAGTATTCCTAGAGAAGCATGCCCATGCCTGTGAAGAGTCTAGAAGCCAGGTTATGTGTGTTGCAGGTAGGAAAACCAATGATAGGATATTTGGCTTGCAAACTGTGGTGGTAGGGTGGGATATGAAGAAGAAATACAGGAGCTGTTTTTAAACATTGTTAGGCAAAAGGAGAAGTAAACTGTTGGACAGCTTATTTATGATAAAGAATCAAACTTTAGAGGAAGCAGGTTTCAGTTTCTCATCAGACACGATTCTTAGCTGGGGTGTTGCTTATAACAAATACTTGAAAATGTGGAAGTGGCTTTGGAACTGGGTGTTGAGGAGGGGCTGAAAGAAATTTGGAGGACAGATTGTGAAAAGCCCAGGTGCTGGTGAATGTTTAGAAGACAAGAAAACCAGGGAAAGTTTAGAATGTTTTAGAGACTGGTTAAATGGTAGTGATCAGAATGCTTATGGAAATATGGACTGTGAAGACCATTCTAAGGAGGTCTTAGATAAAAATAAGAAGGAGCTTTTTGGAAACTGGGGCAAAGATCATCCTTGCTATGAACTGGCAAGAAACTTGGCTGCATTGTGTCCATGCCTTAGGAATTTGTGGAAGTTGGAACTTAAGAGTTGTGAACCAGAGTATTTGGCAGAAGAAATTTCTAAGCAGAAAAGCATTAAGGAAGCTGCATGGCTACTTGCAACAGCCTAGACCAGGTTATGGTGGCAAAGGCATGACATAAAGCCAGAATTTAAAGGGAAGCAGAGAGTAAAGATTTGGAAAATTTGCAGCCTGTCCATGTGGTAGAGAAGCAGAGAGCATTTTCAGAAGAAAAATTCAGTGGTGCTAAGAAGGTTAGTACAAAAGAGAAGGATTATCAAGAGAAGGAGTAAAAGGCCCTGGAGGCATTGCGGAAGCCTCTGGGGCCATCCCTTCCATTTCAGGCCCAGAGGCCTAGGGAGACAGAATGGTCTTGGGAAACAGGCCTGAAGTGCCCTCCATAGGCTCACTGCCCAGGGACACCTTGGGACACTGCTTCCCATACCCCTGCTGCTCCAGCCTTTGCAAAATTGCCCCAGGTATGGCTGGACCCACAGCTTTGAAAAATACAAGCTGGAAGCCTTGGTGACAACCATGTGGTGTTAGGTCTGCAGGCTCGAAGACCTAACATGGGAGCCTCCACACCTACTTCAAAGGGTGTATGGAAAAGCCTGGGGTCCCAGGATGAGATCTGTCATAGGGGTACTTTTGCCACATAGAGTCTTCACAAGAGTGATGCTGAGAGGAAATGTGGAGTTCAGAGTTGCAGCAGAAAAACCTAATCAGCACCACGTCTAGTGAAGCCATGGAAGGGGGACCAACATGGAGACCCCAGAATTGCAGATCTACCAGTGTGCAACCCCAGCCTGGGAGAGCTGAAGTGTGGCCTCAGACCAGGAAAGCCATAGGAGCAGAGCTGCCTAAGGACTTGGGGCCCAACCCTCACACCAGCGTGCAGAGGACGTTGAAAACAGAGTCAAGATACACAATCCACCAACTGGTGCCTGCCCTGCTGGGTTAGGTTTTGGACTTGTTTAGAACCTGTTACCCCTTTCTTTTGGCCTATTTCTCCCTTTCTGAATGGAAATATGTGCCCTATGCTTGTCCCAGCACTGTATCTTGGAAGTAGATAACTTATTTTGATTTCTCAGATGGAACCTTGAGACTTTGGACTTTTGAGTTGAAATAAGTTAAGACTTTGGGGATGAAATGAATGTATTTGTATGTGAAAAAGACATGAGTTTGGGGGATCTGGGATGGAATGCTGTAGACTAGATGCACCCCCCACCACCAAACTTATTGAAGCTTAATTCTCACTGTTAACTGTTGAGGGTGGGAAATCTTATTACGATAATTGAAAGATGGAGCCTTGAAGAGTCACTAGATTGTAGGACCATGAAATAGGGAATGGATTAAAAATGGTGGTCAGGGGCGTGGTTCTAAGGGCTTTAAAAGAAGAGGAGAGTCTGTCTGTCTCTCTCTCTGCTCTGCCATTTCACAAAGTGATGCTCTGCGTCACTGAAGTCACCACCAAGTCCCTCACCAGATGTGTTTCCTGGACTTAGGACATCCCAGCCTTGGAAAGTGTAAATGATGAATTTCGTTTCCTTACAGAGTACCCAGTTCTGTGTATTTTGTTATAAACAACTGAAATTGACTAATA
>NW_007731274.1:83025-84249 GCF_000696425.1 Galeopterus variegatus | reverse complement strand
GTTTCCTTACAGAGTACCCAGTTCTGTGTATTTTGTTATAAACAACTGAAATTGACTAATACACATATGTTAGTTTATTAAGATGCCCATGGAAATCTACGGTCCTTATTTTATATCAGCTTGATGAATTATTCTTCACCAGTCTTTCTTAGGCAATTAAACACATATGCAATCTCAAACTTGGGATGAATTCATGAAACCCAAAGGTGAATTTGGGGTTTCTCTAGTCATTTAAAAAATTGGAAAAGAGGAGGAAGATATTTGGCTAAGATAAAATAATAATAAATTAGCCTTTAGGATTTTACTTATTGGCAGATTATTACATGAGATGGTCTATAAATATAATGCTGAAGAGAGAGTGCAGGAGGTGTTTTGAAGCTCCTAGAGTACACTTAAGTGTGTTCAATTTCAACTTTCTGGGAGAATATATAGGTCATTCTTTCTCTCACTTTTCTTAATTAAACTCTTCACAAAGCAATAAAGAAATATGTGTCTAAAACTCTTGATAATCAGGTCATTTGTGTTGCTGTAACTTAAAATCCTCTGAGACCACATGCAGGTGGGTAAGTCCCAGCATGTGCCAATGTCTGATACCAAGAGGTTTGGGAGAAATCAGAGAATGCAAATCGTATTATTCATCTCAGTCTGCACATAGAACAGTTGTTGTATGTGAGTGTACAGGAAGGTATTTCCTACAGAAGCAGAGCTCAGAGCCAACAGTGACCACAAGGATAGGAGGGCCTGGGGTTTATAGAAATCTTGAGCCAATTGGGATTCTCACAAAATGTGACATAGGAGAATCTAGGTAGTCCGAATTACATCTTAAGGATCTGAGCCACTATTTGAATTATGCTATGGAGCGTACTCCTGTGTCCCTTTTACATATCTTCTTTCTCTTATACCATGGAAAGGACCTATCATAGTGCCTGGAATTTGGAAGCTGCTTTTTGCATAGTAGTTACAATTAAGAGAATTAAAATTATTTTGTTAATAATAAAAACAGCAATGCTAATAAATTTTATACTTAACCGCCATGGTTGAATTGAGTGTGTAAAATCCATTACAGGAGTCCTGATATTCTATTGCCATTGGACTGTTTCATGTAAGTTAATAAATCCATACATTTCATTTAAATTGTTGGAATATTTAAGAAAGTGTTAATAGTGGATATGGTAAAACTCATCTTATACCTTTTTAAAAAATCTCTATTTGATAAAAAAAAAA
>NW_007731274.1:58204-81914 GCF_000696425.1 Galeopterus variegatus | reverse complement strand
TTTTTTCAAAAAGCAATGTGACTTTATAATGATGTAGTATTACATCAGAACTGTTGTAAAGGAATCCAGAAGTTACTACAGGAGACACCTTGGGGTGTCTTCCAAACTTTCCCTAATTGCCCCTTTGTGTACTGTCCTAGAAACCCAGTGCTCATGCTGGCCACAGAAGACCTATAGCCTCAGAGTGGTCACTTGAACAGATGTGGACACGTCAGCACGTTTTTCTAATTCTTTTTGTCCCAGCACTATTTACTGAATGGAGTCTGCTGGTCTGTGATAGAAAGTCTGGATAACTGGCAGCCTTGTTCTCTGTTCTGCGAAGAAAACCAGAATGCTTGGTTGTTCAACATTTGGAAAGATTTAGTGAGAGATCCCAGTATCTCTCTAGTAAATTCTTTTTTGTGGTTGTTTGATTTTGTTTATTTGTTGTCATTTTTGTTTTTTGCTTAAATGTTTTCAAATTGAGCTTCTGTCCCTTACAACCAAATGAGTTCTAGCTAAATAATGTGTGTAGGACTTGATGAAGGGATAACGTAATCCCTTTGAAGGCAGACCCGTGACATTTCCTGTCCAGTCTTAACACACATAGAAGATGCTTCTAAAAAGCTATTAATGAGTTGAAACATTCTGAAATACTGACCCCTGGCAAGGCCTCCTAGAACTGAATTCCCAGTAAAGGTCAGGAAAGAGAAATCTTCTTCCTGCATGTATCCGTGATTTTGACAACATTCTGCAGTTGGTTTAAGGGTCTCTTCCTATGGTGAAAAAGCTTGACTGACTACCAGGAGAGTCTTGGAGTTAACTATTAAGTCAATTATTTGTGAATACCTTGTAAAAAAAAAAGTCATCACAAAGAGCCAGACTGGGTTTATTAAGAAGGATCTGCCAGTTAGCTTAGTTGGTCAGAGTGCAGCCTAGAAACACCACGGTCAAGACTTCAGCTCCCACACTGGCCAGCTGCCACAAAAAGAAAAAAAAAAGAACTGTTGCAAACTGCCTTGTTTTTTATTTTGTTTGGTTTGCGTTTTTTTTTTTTTCTTCTAATGGATTACCATACAGATAAAGCAGTGACAACCTGATGATGTAATGCTTTGTGATTTCAATAAAGCATTTGGCAGATTTTTGTGATATTCTTGTGTGAAATAAGTAAATGAGGAGCTCACACATGATAGTCCATTCACATCTGCTCTGGCTCTGGAACTAAACTCTAGCCCAGATGGCAGGACTGGATATTGAATTGAGCCCTCCCCCCCCTTTTCTTTAACTCCAATCACTTACAGCCATGGAGAGAAATTCAATTTAAGACAGGAACCCCATCTCCCAAAAGCTTATAGTATTTTATTTTTACATAACTACTATTGTTGCTCATAATAATGATGATAATAGTAATAGCTAATAATAATGTGCTACAGTACTAATACGTTTTCATTCCTTATCTTCCTGGATAGTGTAACTTACATATGAGGAAGATTGCATTATCCCCGTGTTAAAATGAAGATGAGGCTAAGACATTTTACAACTTACTCAGAGTCATAAACTATTAAATTTCAGAGTGGGGTTTGAACCTAAATTTCCTTACCTTTAAAGTGAGTTTGCTTCTGTACTACTCCATACATGTATATAAATGAAGTAAAAGGTCAAGACAACCAGTGTTATGCTCTCTAACTTTACTGGAATAAAGAATTAGAGAGAAGGGAAAGAAATTCGTGCTATCATCTTTAGGAAAAATACAGAATTGTTCTTAAAAAAGACCATGTCATTATCCCTGGGAAGATAAAAACATTTAAAGATTTGTTGAGACGTTTGTTTCTCTGTCTGGAAGATTGACTCATCAATTTTTGCTAAGGTTTCCCTTTTTCATTTTCTACCAATTTTAGCTCCACAGGAGCTCTCCTTCCATCAAATTCATTCATTTTGTTTTCAGATACAGTCACAAGAAAAGTCTTTCTTTCAAGTTCTCTCTGAAAATAAATGAAGCCATCACTCACAACAAACATATATTCATTATATTATTGATCATATTATAACAAAATTAAATATATGGTGTAATTTTGCAATTAAACTAATAGTGAATTTGCTGCCAACACTACAGTTTCATTACAGACCTGCCATGTTTGCGGCTCTGGAGTCCTTAGGGTGTCCCCTCCCCCTAGGTGATCTATGCTATACCTCCAGGAGGTCAAGAAGCCTTGATCACTAAAGATAGCAAGATTAAATTTTATTAATGGACTTTTCAAACCATTTATTTTAGTCATCAAATCCATCACAAATTTTATTGTAATTTGCACTCTAGGAAAGTTGCAAAATAGTAGCTCTATGTTAAATTTTATTTCTCCCTATTGAAATGGAGCTGATTTTTAAACACTCTAATGATATCGAGGTTGTTGGTATAGAAGTCTTATCTTCATAATGAGGATGCTAGGGAAAGAGAACTGTTCTGTGTATGTGCATATTTGCATTTCTTATGTAGGTAAGTGCCAAATATCTCTACAAAGAATAGATAATTTTTAACCCAGCCCTTATAATAATAACAATAGTAATATTAAATGAAAACAAATGGTGTTGGTGAAATTACCCATTCATGTTCATTTCTCTCAATCTGAAATAAGACAATAAAATGCTAACTATATTTACTATTTCTATCTGGTCGTAGTCAATGTTATTTTTCATGGGAAGATGTAAATATCTTAAGTCTTTAAATATCTTAGTTTCTTCCATCTACCTGATTTGCAGCACTGTGTACATACTATTTTTGCAGGTAATGGGATTGAGACTTTATTTTTATCTTTAGCATGACACACCCTCACTCCCCTCAGCTAATATAGAAGATTTTGTTATCAAGAAATTCCCTACTTTCACAAGCTGAAGTTCAGTATCATTTTCCCATTTTCACTATGGCATACTTAATCAAAAAATTAACTCATACAAACTTTTTTTCTCAAACTAATATATTTGGTTTTGTTTTAAACCTATTTTAAGCCATCAGCTATGGTAACTGGAGGAAGTCACTAAACTCCAGTTTCTAGAATGAATGACTCTTTAGTGTTATTTTACACTCTACTATATGCAAAAGCAATCCTTATATCCTCCAATTTACAAAAATATTACTTAAATTATACCCATTTATTTAACATCATTGGAAAATTAGTTTTGAACAAATAAGAGAATTTAGATTTAATTAGAATTTGACCTTTGCAAGTACTGTAATATTTTTATTTAAATTATCCTTGTAAAATTTTTATCTTAGCATTGCTCCATATCCTTTAGTAAATTAAGAAAAACACTGCAAACCTTTCAAAATTTTCTTGATATCCTAGTGTTGTTAGTGGGAATACTAAATTTTGCTGGGTTTCATCAATAATTATAAAGGCAAGGGCTGTGAAACTTTGGAGAGATGGGTCTGTATACCAAGAAAATCTCTGAGTTACTTTGTTGAAAATATTTTGAAAAACTGTTTTTTAAAAATTATTTGGCATAAAAAAAAAGTAGTGAAAACAGTTATCTGTATGAGCTCAGAGACCCTGAAATTTTCTGCAGGGGTAATAGTGGAATAAAAGGTCAAAGCAATTTTCTTCCTGTTGACTTAATAAAAGTAATAGCTTGTATGTGTATAGTTCTTTGTAGTTTTCCAACTACTTCTGTAACATTTGTTTGACTTGACCTTGGACTACATGATGTAATGGGCAGGAGATATTTAGTTAATCTCACTCTACAGGTAAAGAAACTGGGGAGGCAGAGGGCACAAGTCTTTTCTCCAACAGTACACAAATTATAAACTCTCAGCACAAGACTGGAAGCCAGTGTTTGAACTCCTAGTAATAATAATATTAACTAAAAAACATTGAGGACTTACTTCAATCCAGGCACTGTGACTCACACATCATCTTATTAATCTTCCCATACAGAATCAAATATGATATCCAGGCCTATCTAACAGATAGGTAAACTGAGGTTTAAGGAGGTAAGTTAACTTGCTTAAAGCCATTTGGTTAGCATGTGGCAAAGTATAAATGCTCAAGATGTGAAGGTTATCCATAAGACTGAAGGAAGCATAACTGCATTGCAACAGTAACTGGATGTGTTGTAAAATGTGTTTTTTTGTTTTTTTGTTTTTACATTACGAGGATACTTCAAAGAGTTTCTGGAAAAATAGAATTAAAAGATAATACGAATATTTTCATGAACTTTTTGAGGTTCCCTTGTATTTAAACTCTCTATGCTTCGGTTTCCTCATCTGTTAAAGTTGAGTGAATAATAGTAGCTAACTCATAGGATTGTGAAAATTTCAAAGTTAATATATCTAAAAAGCTTAAAACATTGCTTAAGTAGTAAATGCACAATAAACATTAGCTATTATTTTTATGAGACATTAGCTTAAGAATATCTACTTAACTTTTTATATAAAAGGCAATAGTGAAACCTGAAACATTTATGTCATATAGCTTGGTAGTAAACCAATTGAAACAGAAATGTTGATTGTGAAAATATCTCCAAATAATCGTCTTTTCTTGTCCCTGTCCAGTCATTAGGCTGCAGTGTCTGGCCTCCAGAACAGAGCCACTGAGGCAAGCTCATGGATTGGTAATCTAAGGATGAGGTCAGATAGTAATCTGTAGTCCCTGGAAAGCGAGCGTGTCTTCTAAAGTTGCCAGCAGAAACTATGCAGCAGTTCACTGTTGGCATCAGGGGAATTCTGTGACTGAGCGATGCCACTACAGTGTTTTGTGGTGTCACAGACAGGCATGGGGACCAGGGAGATGAAATTTCTCAGGAATAGAGGGTTTGGGACCATTATCCACCCCTTTTCTGTCTCTTGATTTTCTGGGTCATCTTCTCTTTCACTCCGACTAGAGAACTGGGCCATTTCCCTAGTGACAGTAAGAAACAACATGTTCAAACATAAGGCACTTTCATTGTGTTCTGTAGACAATGAAAAAATAACATTTAGAGTTGGTGATGGTGGTTAGGGTAGCAGCGGTTGTGTTTTAAAGCAAAGGGATGCTCTAATCATATTTTCCTTTAGGAAAAAAATGACCCCAGCAGCCTTGTCGAGGAGTTAAGAATTTTTGCAAAAGTCCAGGAGAGAGAAATCGATTGGATAACCCAAGGAAGTATTCTAGGGAGTAGAGAGGAATATGGGAGAGCTATAGGTAGTACCTTCATTTTGTTAAATGAGCACATTTAAAATTTTTAAATATACTTCGATGACAGTTTCATCAAAGTGTGTTTTAGGTTGTTTTAGCTAACAATATGTCAGTTTAATATTAAAATATTTTTCTGTATAAAATCGCTCCACATTACAAGGAGTGAAGCATTATGCTTACCTTATACTTACTGACATCATTTGCATTCTTTTCAAGTAATCTGAATAATTTGTCTACTATTTTTTAAATGATGGAAGCAATTCTCTATTGTTCTTTTTGTTTTTTGCACAACTTGTAAATTCTTTCCTTGCTTCTGCAGATCACCATGTGTTTTTAGCAAGCAGGAAAACAATAAATTAAAATAACTCAGAAAGTGTTTGGCATTATTGTGTATAATTTTAGAATAAAGTATTAGTTCATCCTCTTATTATAGCTGACATTTTGACAAGTGTCTTAACAGACCGGAGAAAAGATGCTTTTATGTGATTAAATTATACCAAGAAACACACACACACAAAGCACGTCACAGTGTAGTTGAGAGTTTTCCCGGAGTCAGTAGTCATTGAGTGAGAGATCATTCACACCTTTATATAACTGGGCATGGAGTTAATTCTAACTGCTAATGTTCCTAAAGAATAACAGCTATGAAGGCTCCGAAGTTTCTGGCAGGCACTGCCAGTTGGCCAGGTTAAACCACCTTCTCCCTTTCTGGCATTATTTTAGAAATGAAATACAGCTGATTACTCTCCATTGGATATTTTCACATTTCCCACTGATAAATCTACTTAACTATTCTGTGCATGAAAAAAAGTCACCCTTTAAGACATATTTTAAATCATGTTAACCAATTTCTCCTGAACACGTATGAGTTACCACTTAGTGTCATAACTAATGTCCTAGAATTAACAAAATACGGAAATGTAGATTTTAGGAAGTTTTTAGAAATATTTTACTTTGTCTCTTTAAAGATGTAGAAATGGAGGCTCCAAGAGGTTAATTAAAGTTAAACAGTAAGGGCTATCTACAGTGGTGACATCTGAAGACCTTTGAGCCTTTTTTGAGGTTTTTCTTATTTTTTTAACAGACTTTGTCATCATAAATTGTTCCTACTCTAAAATATTGGCTTATAAGAGAAATTTTCATAACAGAGAGAGTGGGAAGAAAATATTAAAACTTTTATTTCTGTTCGGTTTACTTTAAAAAATAATTGAACTTTTAATATTTAGTGTCTACCATGGCAGTCACATGCCTTGTGTTTCTGGTTTGGGCCTGGCTATTTGCCACCCAAGGTCTGTAATAGCCTTTTTCTGGGGTACCTTACTGGAGTTCAGAGGTCGGAAAGGTAAAACTACATTTCCTAGACTCCCTTTTATTTAGGCTTCTAGATTTGTCTAGTTTCAACAGTTGGATGACTTGCATGACCTTAAGAAGGTGGAAGTGACAAAGAGGGTCATTATTCTGCCTCTGCATAGAGATGGAGGGATGTGCTCTAGGAACCTGTGTGCAGTGACAGGAGGATGGGTCCGGCGGGCCTTCTCTGTCTCTGAAGTCACAGGCTGTAAAAAGTTGCAGTGATGGGACACCAAGTTTTCACCTTCTTACTATAGTAGCTTTTCTGGCAAGGAAATTCAGAAACAAAAAATCTAATTACTGATAAGTGCAACAACTTATATGAATCTCAAAAGCATTGATTAAGTGAAAGGAGAGACATAAAAGGCTGTATAATATTTGATTCCACTTATATGGTATTCACACGAACACAAAACTGAAGACAAAAATCCTATTTGTGGGTGTCTGGGGGTCAGCAGAGGGGCTGGCAGCAAAGGGAAAGAAGAGGGTGCTTTTTGGGGTGATAGAAATATTCTGTATTTTAATTTGGTGGTGCATACACACCTGTATACATTTGCCAAGATGTGTTAAACTTTACACCTAAAAAGGGTGAATTTTACTAAATATAAATTTTTGCTCAATAAACTTGACTTCTACAAAATCATTACAGAGCCTCTAGTCTCAAGAAGGCCTCCTCATTGAGATCCCCTGCCCTGCTGTAATTTACAGCTATGATTCAGAGGTCACACTGGTAGAGATAGTTTCATGGGCTTGGTTTTGCTTTGTTTTTGCCCTAAAACAGCATACATTTATTATTTCATAGTTTCTGTGTGTCAAATTCAGGCACAGGTTAGCTGGGTTCTCTGCTCAGGATCTCACAGCTACAGTCAAGGTGGCTGGGTTTGGTTTTCATTGAGGGCTTAATTGCAGAAGAATCTGCTTCTGAATTCTGAATCAAGTTCCTTTAGCTTGTTGGCAGTATTCATCCAGACCTGGCGGTTTGAGGCTCTTACAGATGACCTGTGGTTCCTGAAGAGTCCTCACAGTTCCTAGCCATGTGGGTGGTCCCAACATGCTATTTACTTAATGAAGGCAGCCAGGAGAGTCTCCAGGGCAAGTCTGTTAGCAAAGCAGTCTTATATAATGTAGTGTGATCACAGGTGTGACATCCTATTACATTGCCATATTTTGTTGGTTAAAAGCAAGTCACAGGTCCCACCCACACTCAGAAGGAGGAGGATATATAAAGGTGTGAACAGACATCATGTGGGGGCACCCTAAAGTCTGTCCACTGGAGTCAAAGGGAAAATAAGGGGCAGTTCGCTGGTTATTATAGGGAACAGTTCAGGGCATGGTGCTAGTAGGTTCAAAATGGGGACAGGTGGAAGTGGGAGCTGGGTCAGGGGCAGGAAAGAGGCTGGATAGGGTTCAAATTTAACACAGCTTTGCAAAACTTCCCGGGAGGAAAGTCCACTCCCTCCAGAGGCTAAACTCAACTCACATTTTTTTTTAAATGATATTTCAAGAGAACCAAACTGTGTCTATGTGAATAGAGCACAGAGAAGAAATTTCACATTCCGTCTTTGGCTCACTACTCAGATATATACTATTTACATTTTCAGACATCTCATCAAGTTATTATATTTTATTCCTACATGTACATATATTTTTACATGAATGGGATCTGGCTATATGTACTGTTTTGCAGCATGTTGAATTATTTCTCTCATCTGCTTTTTGCCTTTTCTTTTCCTTTTTTTAATTTCTTTAACATTTTCTTCTAATAATTATTTTTGTCCTTTGAGTAGTGGTAACGGCCCACAATTTGCTCAAGGATGGAGCTGAGTGTGGGAAGTAGTTTTGGCTGGTCTACTGCTCAGATACATTCTGAAGTGTCTGTTGGATTGGAGGCACATCTCACGGGGGCAGTGTGGTATTTGCCCTCTATTGGCACGTAATTGGCTATTTGGAGATGATTTCTTCCTGCACCAATGGCACATATCATGTTTTCAAAAGCTCCTGACTGTTTTTCTTTTTCCTTTGGTTTCATCTTCAGACCGTCCCTCTATTTTAATGGTCAGGAAATGGATCATTGATTGAGACACTCAAGATTCTCTCACTTAATTCTAGCAAAATGCTACCTGCTTGAGCTCTGGAGAGAAACATGTTGTCTCTGTTTGCTCTCACTTGAGTTTCACTAGGTTTGCATTTGTATTGTAGATATTTTCCATTTTTATTATATGTGATTATACATTATTTTCCTTCATTCCAGTGGGTTTCAGTGAAGAGGACTACATAAATATACTTTACATAGGCAGCTTTTTTTCTTTTTCTTTCTGAGCCACACCTAAACTATAACAGCAGCTATCTCATAATTAGGCTTGACATAGGGTCTCCAAAGGAATAAGTTGAACATATATTCATTTAGCTTATGTACATTTGTTTTATTATGAATTAAAGGTTAGGATACATCCATTGGAGCAGTTATCAATGGATTCCTCTAGGACCAACACAATCCATTATAAAGCTAAGTGACCCCTTCTAATGTTTGCTATTATCTGGAAACCAGAACTTCAGCTGCATCTCTGATGCTCTGGACTTGGCTTCAGGATCCCTCTGTGTGAATGAGGTGCCTTTGACACTCTACCAGGTGGGAACTGAGAGACACTCACTTGTATTTTCAGCAGGCCCATGTGAAAGTTAGCCATCTGCTACTCTCTGTCATCTGTTTCCTGACCTAAGTGAAAAATGGGTAAGTGTCACTTCAGCTCTCATTAGGTAGGCATCTGTATTCTGAGAAGTCTTCTCAATTAATCTTTGTGAAGTGAATGTCAGCCAAGGCCATGGGTGGAATTGTTCTGAAGTGTGAGCTGTCTTCACACCTTTGTAGATGGTCCTCTGAGGTCAGACCTGCATGAGATTGATGGGATGAGAGCTATTGAGGCTTCTTAGATAATTAATTTTGAACAAGTGACTACATCTAGTCTTTTAGTCATTGCTATTAAAACAGCATGTTCAATTTTTTTCTTTTATCAAAAATCATGTTCTTTCTTCTTTTCTATCCTTCATGAAAAATTCAAAAATTGTGAGACTGTGGACTAATAATGCTTTGAGATGAGGATTTCAGTATGTATATTGTTAAGACACTGTATGTGGTTTCATAAGATTTCATAGGAATCTCTCAGATAAGAGATACTTCTTTTAATTTCCTTCTTCCAGGATAATAGTCCCTGTTTCTTCTTAACTATTTCATTTACTAGTTGATTCTGATCGAAGATGCTGGGTTCTGATCACATTGTATTTTGTATCTTTATTCCAGATTCTTATTCTTTGGCAGATATACAAGACATGTAGATAAATAATTCAAATTCAGTCTTTTTAAAAATTTGTTGATTTCAGACCCAAAAGACTGAAAGTCCTTTTTTTATTTATTTACTGAATACTTTGTGAAATTCTCTGTGTGCTCCCCAAGGGCAGAGACAATGTTTTATTCCACCCCAAATCCCTGAGACAACTGAAGCAGTAGGTTGTGCATAGTATTTGCTCAGTAAACCGTAGAATACAGTTCAGATCTTATTTCAGATATTCTTGATGTTGGCAGGAGGCTTAGCTCTACACTGACAG
This sequence comes from Galeopterus variegatus, assembly GCF_000696425.1. Lineage (NCBI taxonomy): Eukaryota > Metazoa > Chordata > Mammalia > Dermoptera > Cynocephalidae > Galeopterus > Galeopterus variegatus. Next base: position 71,817 of record NW_007731274.1, on the reverse strand, counting down.
TGCAGATTTGCCTGTGTGGCCCTATGATCTGTGTTACATTTTGACTCTACGAAACCTGGTTAAAAGCAAGATGAAAACATGTTGCTTTCAATAAATGACATGTTTCAGGTACCACACAGCTATCCTAATTGTAAAGACATTGTTTTCCTGCTGGAAAAGTCTTCCAAATAAATCAGACCTCTATGGTTGGTTGTCCTCTCCTGGTTTACAAGTATATCTGTAACCTAGATATATGTTTTGTTTGGGCCAAAATAAGATTTTTTAAATTAGTTGCGAACTATGTATTTTTTAACTTTTTTTTGAAAATTTGGAAGATTGAAATCATTCTTCTTAGAAAGAATTCACTGGAGTTGAATAGCTCTTACTACTTTGGATGGAGTATTCAGTCTACTCTAGCCCCAGCAAGCCCCCTGCACTCATGTGCATTACTTGTCCAATCCTATAGGAATTTGCTGCTATCACCCCTGAATGCTTCATCCTAGAATTTCCCTGTGGCAGGTTTCTCCAATTGCACTGAAGCATCTGAGCATCAGCGGTGTTGATTTCTAAAGCTGACATGATCAGGTAACCACCCTGTCCTCCAAATTAAGTAGGGAACTTGGTTCTCTGGCCCTGTGTGGGGTCCTGGGAGTCAGGACTGGTTTGAATCTACAGAGGTTAGAGAAGGGAGAAATGGAAGAAAGCATCTCAGGAAAAGGGGGCTCAGTCTCTGCACAGAGAGCTAGAAACTGAATTAACAGCCTCTGTGCTTTGGAAGTGTCCGGGAGAAGCCTTCCAGATATGAAGGGATTGGCGAACTGTCAGACAAGATCTTCCCGTCAGACTTCCACACTGAGGATCCGATGTAGCAGTCCTTGACCTGCAGAGAGTGGCTTGGAGATGGTGACATGTCTTTGTCTTTGTGTTCCTGTGTGGGAGGAGGAAGAGAAGCAGGGCAGTACTGGTGGTGGATAGAAACACTAACTGGTGTGGGAAAAGAGCAGGACTGGGTCAAGGACAATGACTCCTCTTCACATAGTGTCTTGTTGACAGAGAATACCATAAAGAAGAACTCTCTGAGTACCTCCTTTGCATATTCCCTCTAACTCTTGGACAATGTATTGGGGAACCTGACATGCATATGTGGGCTTGAAACTGATTTTTTTAAATGTACATTGAAGCAGGAGAATAAACTGGGAGCTACATTCAGATACTGGGGCTCTGATAGGTGTATCAACTATCCCTTACCACAATTATGCTGTGTAACAAACAACCACAGAACCTCAGTGGTATACAAGCCTTCATTGCTCACAGGACAAGGGTGGTCAGTTCCATTCTGCTGATTTTGGCTGACACTGTCATGTGTCTAGGGCTCAACAGGATATTATCTGGGGCTGATGGACACCCAGGCTCTCCCCACTATGCTTCGTAATAACTTCGTATAGCATACATTATACGAAGTTATACGATAATACGAATATTTTCGTGTCCGGGAGAAGCCTTCCAGATATGAAGGGATTGGCGAACTGTCAGACAAGATCTTCCCGTCAGACTTCCACACTGAGGATCCGATGTAGCAGTCCTTGACCTGCAGAGAGTGGCTTGGAGATGGTGACATGTCTTTGTCTTTGTGTTCCTGTGTGGGAGGAGGAAGAGAAGCAGGGCAGTACTGGTGGTGGATAGAAACACTAACTGGTGTGGGAAAAGAGCAGGACTGGGTCAAGGACAATGACTCCTCTTCACATAGTGTCTTGTTGACAGAGAATACCATAAAGAAGAACTCTCTGAGTACCTCCTTTGCATATTCCCTCTAACTCTTGGACAATGTATTGGGGAACCTGACATGCATATGTGGGCTTGAAACTGATTTTTTTAAATGTACATTGAAGCAGGAGAATAAACTGGGAGCTACATTCAGATACTGGGGCTCTGATAGGTGTATCAACTATCCCTTACCACAATTATGCTGTGTAACAAACAACCACAGAACCTCAGTGGTATACAAGCCTTCATTGCTCACAGGACAAGGGTGGTCAGTTCCATTCTGCTGATTTTGGCTGACACTGTCATGTGTCTAGGGCTCAACAGGATATTATCTGGGGCTGATGGACACCCAGGCTCTCCCCACTATGCTTCATCCAGCAGTTGGCTAGTTTTTGCATATTCTCTCAATGATGGTTGAGACATGGGAGAGAAGACAAGTCCAGCTGTGCAAGTGCTTTTCAGGCCTTTGCTTGTGCTATGTTTCCCATCATGAGTTATGTGGAGAGAAAGTGGAAGGACACTGCAAAATTAATGCACATTAAACTCTTGTTGACTTCAGCCACTGAGATTCTTAGGGTGTTTTTAGTGTGGCATAATCCACTCTACTTAGATGGATAAAAATCCTTAAAGATTTTCTCAGCATTACTTTTGTATTACATATGACAGATACTTCTTGTCATATATTTTACAAGACTTTATAACAGAAATTCTATATTTATACTACAGGGGGCTTATAATTCTTTCTTTCTTATGCATTCATTCTTATGTATATGTGTAGGTATGTTCTTTTCAGTTTTAATGCACAGATTAGGTTATAGTAAATGAAGAGAGAAAAATTGTGTCCTTATACATTTTCATCACATATATAATCACATATAAACTCATCAATAATAATTCTGTGTTGTAGAACTCCAGCAGTTTAGCTCAAAGTAGAATAAATATATTGAATGCATAGAAATTCTTTGAGAGGTTTATATAATCCTTTTGTACAAGATGTCTATTGACTAACTTGATGTTATTATTAGGCTGTCAATTAAGTTCAGTTTGGATTTATTTACACTTCACACCTCAACAGGATATTATCTGGGGCTGATGGACACCCAGGCTCTCCCCACTATGCTTCATCCAGCAGTTGGCTAGTTTTTGCATATTCTCTCAATGATGGTTGAGACATGGGAGAGAAGACAAGTCCAGCTGTGCAAGTGCTTTTCAGGCCTTTGCTTGTGCTATGTTTCCCATCATGAGTTATGTGGAGAGAAAGTGGAAGGACACTGCAAAATTAATGCTCATTAAACTCTTGTTGACTTCAGCCACTGAGATTCTTAGGGTGTTTTTAGTGTGGCATAATCCACTCTACTTAGATGAATAAAAATCCTTAAAGATTTTCTCAGCATTACTTTTTTATTACATATGACAGATACTTCTTGTCATATATTTTACAAGACTTTATAACAGAAATTCTATATTTATACTACAGGGGGCTTATAATTCTTTCTTTCTTATGCATTCATTCTTATGTATATGTGTAGGTATGTTCTTTTCAGTTTTAATGCACAGATTAGGTTATAGTAAATGAAGAGAGAAAAATTGTGTCCTTATACATTTTCATCACATATATAATCACATATAAACTCATCAATAATAATTCTGTGTTGTAGAACTCCAGCAGTTTAGCTCAAAGTAGAATAAATATATTGAATGCATAGAAATTCTTTGAGAGGTTTATATAATCCTTTTGTACAAGATGTCTATTGACTAACTTGATGTTATTATTAGGCTGTCAATTAAGTTCAGTTTGGATTTATTTACACTTCACACCCATTTATCCTGGGCATCCAGCAGACTAGTCTCTGACATCCAATGATAGAATTCTCTGTATGGAAGCTGATGGGGCAATTTTGGGGTTCCCTCTGGGGAATTATTCTTCTTGGGGACTTAGGTCTCATTAGAGTAGAAAATAGATATTCAGAAAGCCTGTTATACCTTCAAATAAAGAGGAGAAATCTTCACCTGTGGCCCATAATTATCTTAAAAGCCCCCTTTCAGAATTTTCACAATTTATTTAGATACCATAAAAGATTATTTTATACAGAATGGGTCTCAAGTAATGACAGGATAAGAATCTGTTTAACAAAATAACCAAAATGAGCATCTGTTTAATAAAATAACCGCCATTTAATTATGTATGATTATGTCAATGAAGCAAATGTAATCTTTCTAGAGTAGCCCTGAATTAGCATAGATTATATCTTCACCAACTTCTGACATATTCTCTCAACATGAGAGGTTTATATTGTAGCCTAAAAAGTCCTTCCTCTCTCTTTAGCTCAGTTGTTTAATCGGATTCTTATTTTAGGGTCTTATCTCTTCTTTTCTTTAGCTATCTCTGCCACTGTTGTATTTTTCAGAAATTTCCTGAGATCTGAGAGTATTCTCTGTAGAATAATCTTCTGTTCAAGTGGTGTCTTTGTTGGGTTCAGCAAGTGAAAAAGTAACAGAAAAAAAGGATGCCAGCCCAAGAGGATGACCCAGAATACCACTGCACAGTGCAGACCAAAACAGCTCACAGATGTGTGTCACCCTGTGGCAGATCTTCATCATAGATTATTTTCCAAACATGCTTAATAAAATCAACTAGGGGGTTGATTCTGTTGGCCATTGATCCTGTAGTAAACCTTAAGCTCCTTAAGGTCCGGGGCAGTTACCTTCAGTAATTAAATCTCTGAATCAAAGGTTAATTTTCAATAGATATTGTTATGTTGAAAACACACACACACACACACACACACACACACACGCACGCACGCATGCATGCACTTTAAAAACCAGCATGTAAGTGATTCGGACAAAGCCTCCGACATCAGTAAAACAGAGTTTCTACAAAGCACACACACACACACACGCACGCACGCATGCACTTTAAATACCAGCATGTAAGTGATTCGGACAAAGCCTCCGACATCAGTAAAACAGAGTTTCTACAAAGCTCTCAGCTCCTTCTGCTATAAAAGAATGAGACCAGACCAAAGAAGGAAACCACCTCTACGGATCTGATTAAACTTGCGTTCTGGTGCGTTGCACTCCTCTCCTGTTCACTCTTATAGTTTCTGACTTCATAAAGAACTAATTAAGATTCTTAGGATAGGTACAAGTTAGCATGCTTAAGCAAATATTTTCATTTTGGAAAGAAGCTCGTGGGCTACACAGATGTCCACCTGGCAAGAATTTAAAGAAATGGCAAGAAGAGGTGGGAAAATTGGGCCACAGTATTTTGGGAGGCTCCGCTTTCTCTTCTCGTCCTTTAAATATTCCTTTCATCTTGACCCTTTTCTCTCCCTCTCACTATGTCCCTAAGGAATAATATCCCTCCCTTGTTTTCACTTAAATACTGAAAATTTGCAGAAGTTAGGCCCAGTCCTTCTTCGGTCATTTCGACTTTCCGTTCACCTACTCATGCCTTCTGTACACATTGAACTCTACACCCCCATAAATCATCTCGTTCCCCCCACTCCTCCAGCCATCTCCTCTTGTCGTCCCCACTCAGATGATTCAGTCATCCTCCCAGGTCCCCAGAAATAGGCCTGGGGCTCTGCCATGCTCCTTCCTTTATTGCCACAGACGATCAGTCACCAAGCCCTGGGTCTCCTCTCTTACCTCTTTACCACCTGCTCCCCTCCACCCTACCTCCACCTGGTTCCTGCTCCTGTGACTCCCTACTCTCCACTGTCCCCAGTGGGCTCCTGGCCTGCCCTGTGACTTGTTCCAATCCATCCGTACAATGACTGAGCAATGTTTCTGAATGTAAACTGGACCATGTTGTCCCAGTGCTTACTGCTATGACTGAGTCTCACAAACCTATTCTACAGCTACCCACTTGATAAAATTGACATATTTAGTAGTAATTTTAAAAAGGTTACTCTCTTTTTAAAAGCATAGATAGATCGATATAACTATATGTAATGTTTGCATGTATATATATGAGATATACAAACTTAACTAAAATATAAAGTTTATGTATTTTAATCCCTTTTAATAGTAACACAGAATAATATCATGGCAATAGATAAAAAACAGAAAATTGTGCCTATGCTTTTAATTATCCTTGATTAATTACAATATTTAAATTTAAAATAAATGATTGAATCTGTTTATAAATTCTTTAAAGCTTTACTTTTCCAAAATGAATCATCTATGTAATGGATTACACTTGTCAGTTCTTACTTTAAACTTTGTTATGTTACTACCATGATTGCTTTCATAACATTTTAAATAAAATTATGTGTATCTCAGTTGGACAAGAAAGAAAAATTTCTTCATATTAAAATTCAGTCCCTTATTCATTTCTAGCACTCCACGGAGAGAAAGGTGTAAGCTCAAGACAAAAAGGAAGCGTGTAATTTACTTTAGAATAATGTATTGCTTTAATATGAGAAATATAATTTTTATCCTCAGCATCAAGTAAATTTCATGGAGGGTTAGGTTGGGAAGCATTGTTTGGAAGCTTTTCAACTGTTTCTTAAATGGGCAATGGCAGTTTTTCTTTCTCTACATCATTTATGTGGTCCAAGCCACTAATGTTCCTATCATCAACAGCCCCTAGCTAGTCTCGTGTTTTACAATCCCATCCCCCTAACCACCATTATCCAATCATTACACAGCAACCAGAGTGATTTTTTAAATTAAATATGATCTGTAATTCTCCTTTAAACCCTGCAATGGCTTTCCATATCCTTAGAACAAGAGTCAAAATCCTATCCACAGCTTCCTGTATTCCAAGCTGATCACACTTCTTTCTATTCTAGGAAAAAAGAAATCTTCTTCCAGACATAGGTTATTAGACATGCTCTGTTCAGAATGCCTGACTTTTCTCATGGTTGATGCCTTCCTGTTGTTCAGGCTTCAGATTAAATTATCCCTGCTAATTTATTATTTATTAATTAATTATTCCTGATGGCCCACTTAAGTAACCCCCACTCCCCACCTCAACGTTATTCCATTGCACCTTGAAGTACAGAATATAAGAGCATAGACTCTGACCTTAAACTGTCTGGGTTAAAATACAGAAACACCGTTTTAAGGCTGTATTATGTCAAGAGATTCCTTAATGCCTCTTTCCCTCCATTTCCTCATCCGAAAAAACAGTATTTACCTTATAAAGTTGGGGTTTTGAATGGGATGACATATGTCATGTGCCTAGGACAGTGCCTAAGTGCACATAGAAAGCCCTGCGTGTGTGATATTGTGGTACATTTTTATTAACTTATATGAAAGAACGTGTAATACATTTTAATTGCTTATTCTTTATTCCCTCTCCTATAATAACAATATCAGGGCAGGGACCAAATCTGCCCTTTTTCCAACACTGTGTTCACAACTATATCTGGCACATAAGAGAAACTCAGCAAATGTTTTATTGAAGAACTGTGAATTGAGATCAAACTTTTGTGAAATTAAATTAAACCATATTGTTGAGGCACAGCATTTTCTTCTTTTTTCTTTTCTTTTTTTTTTTTGGTGTTGAAATGGTTATAACTAGGTGAGGCTTAGACACTTCCCAGCAACCTCTACATAACAGGTACAAGTGAAAGCAGTTCTCAGACTGAATTCTGCCATGCCTGCATATGTTTACAAGGCAAGCACTTATCCTCAAGCAAGCACAAAAGACTTTATCCAGCTGCATGTGAGATCAGATAAAGCCCTTTTAGGCAGGGCTGATCTTCAGTTGTTATGCATTGGTACAGCCATATCAGTTGTTAAACACTAGTTGTTCATACTTGTTGATAGGCAATTACTGTCTGAGTTCCAGAGTGTCTCTTAACATCTGCAGATTCTCAACCTGAATGTCCAAAGAAGGGTTAAAAGTCGGCTGTGAATACCACCAATTTCAACAATGTGAGCTCATTTCTAACATCTAAATTATGCTAAGAGGCCACTAATTTCACCCATGAAAACTCATCCTGACTTAGTTGTTGAAGCCTGCAAATTATTGAAAATATCTGATGTTAGTCGGACATAAAGATAGCTGAAACCCTTGTGGTAGCACCCCCTCTGGAGGAAGGGGCTTCTGATTGGCAAGAAAGTGCCCAGTCCTGGAGCAAGAGATCTTCATTAAGGCAGTTGACTAAATTTGCAGCATGGTTTAAACTAGGCATCTGCAAATTATAGCCCAGGGGGCCAAATCCAGCCTGCTGCCTGTTCTTCAATGGTCTTTGATCTGAGAATGATTTTTGCATTTTTACATAGTTGGGAAAAATACAAAAGAAGAATAATAGTCCATTACATGTGAAAATTACATGCTATTCTAACTTTAGTGTTTATAAATAAAGTTTTATTGGAACACAGCACATTCATTTGTTTATCCATTGGGTACCTCTGCTTTGGCACTACCATGGCAGTGGTGAGTATTGGCAGAAGAGATTGTATCACCCACAAATCCAAAAATACATACTGTCTGGCCCATTATAGAAAGAGTTTGCTGACCTCTGGCTTAAACTAACCCACAGACAATATTACACTATCCATGCTAAATATTTCAAGGTAAATTATAGATATTCATTAAAAGTATAAACGTATTTATAATAAATGTGGCAAGTATTTAAATAATTAAGCTATAACAGGTAATGTGAACTGTTTATAAGACTCAATAATACTGGACAATAATCACTATGTATTAAGTTATTAAAAGCAGTGCAAAACTACATGTATAATCTGATCACAATTTTAATATTTAATATATATATATGTATAATATTACATATGTTTATAGTGAGAAGAAATGGAGCAGATTAAGGGATTTATGGATAACAGTGTTTTCATTTATTGCCTAACAGTTCTAACTGTGCCTGCATTAGTTTTAAAATAACAAGACTACTTAATAATATAGAACATCAAACTCATGCCAAAGCAGAGTAAAAGGAAATTTGCATAGTCTTCTGCATTAGTGAAGTAAACATGAATGTGCCATTGTTATGAGATAAAAATATTCCACTTATTCTGAAGAGGTAGAAATCATTGTTAATAAAACATAAATAGGAAAACATCTCCAAATAGCTTGTTGTTTATCCATTCCATCGTAACAGAAGAAATGAGAAGTGGTAGGGCGCTCTGCCCTGAGTTCTTAATGGTTCTATAGAGAACAATTCAGCTCATGAGCTTCAATGGAGTGGGGAGTAATAAACCAACACACAGGCCACAGCACTGTCAAGACAAAAAAGATTTTCCCCTCATTGCTTGCTACTGAAAAATAGGTTGGACAGACGATGATAGGGTATTAATTTCCTCTAAGGCCAGTTGCTAGGTACTTGTCTTGAACAATAACCATTATGACAGGATATGACAGAATCAGCATTTTTAATAACATGCTATATAAACAAGCTTCCTCCATCGTGCGAGCCCTCTTCTTCCAATCTGTCTCTCCCTGATCTGACCTTCTTATGATTACAGCCTACTCCAGCCCCTGACTGAAGCTGGTGGTTTCGTTCTACTTTATATTTACTCGACCTCATCTGCATATTTCAATTTCTTCCAACTCTTCTAAAAGAATATTAGAAGTAATATTCATTGAATGTCATGCCTCTGTAGGTAATAGCTTTAGAAATGATCCGCTATGTGCAATATTTTTTGAATGACTGCTCTACCAAATATAAGATGACAAAGGAGTGGGGTTCCCAGTTCTGTTGTGTATTTAGTCTCTGCTAAAGGTTAAATATGTCCCCCAAAAGTTCATGTATTGGAAAATTGACCCCCATTGTAAATGTTAAGAGGGTGGGAAATCCAATTATGGTAATTGAAAGGTGAGACCATTAAGAGGTGATGAGATTGTGAGGACTTTGCCCTAGTGAATGGCTTGATCCGTTTGTGGAGTAATGGGTGTCGTTCTGATGGCTTCATACGGAGAGTGAGTGAGCAGGTCAGCTCTTTCTTGATCAGCCCATTCTTGCCATGTGATACCTTGAGTCTCAATAGAAGGCAGCCCTAAGCAGATGTGTACCCTGGACCATAGACTTTCCAGCCTCCCAAATTGTAAGAAATAAATTTTGTTCCTTTGTATATTACCCAGTTTCAGGTACTGTAGTGTAAGCAACCAGAAATGGACTAATAGTCTACATTGGACTGAAAATCCTCAACACATGCTTGTTTTCCTTTTCAGCAGGCATTTATTGGATGTTTACTGCTTGGAAAGCAGTATTTATGATGGTGTTAAACAGAGGGAGAAGGAAAGAGGGGTGATATGTAGAATTAGAAGGTGTGATACTTACATGAAGACTTTATGTTCCCTGTTAGATATACACTCAATCCTCATTACTTGTGAATTCCATGATTTTGAGCTTGCCTACTTGCTAAAATGCATCTGTAACCCCCAAATCCATAGTCAAGGTGCTCCTGCAGTCGTGCATGAGGTCTAACAATGCTCTGATCTCCTGTCTCAGCTCTTGTACATAAATGTCCTTTTCACAGTCTGGTGCCATGTTTTTGTTTTGTTTTTTCCTTTCTGTGCTTTTTTGGTTACTATTGTTTAAAGCAGCCTTCAAGTGTAGTACCTACATGCCGTTATGTTCCTAAGTGCAAGAAAGCTGTGATGTGCCTTATGGAGAAAATATGTGTGGTAGGTAAGCTTTGTCTGGGCATGAGTTATAGAGTTGTTTGCATAAGTTTAATGTTAATGAATCAACAATACCTATTAAATAAGATGTCTTTAAACAGAGACACACATAAATCAAAGTTATATATTGATCCGTTGATGAAAATGCAGTGACCAGAAGCTCACAGGAACCTAACCCTTTATTTCCCCTAGGAGCAATGTCAGTATTAACTAGTACAGTGTTCTGATTGACTTTATAGAGCAAAATTACTGCAAATAGCAAGAATCAACTATACCATGTTTAGACTGCTACTGAAGTTTAAAGAAAATTATTAAAATAACTATTGATAATAACAATAGTTATACATTCATTCACCAAATATTTATCTTGCATTTCTGTGTGCTAGGCATATAGCAGTGATCAAAAGACACAAATATCCCTGTCCTCATTGAGCTTTCATTACAGTGATGATTAATTGATTTCTAAGGGCCTGTGCCAAGCACCTCATGTGTATCATAGTCTTTCAGCAATGCTATGAAACAGGTGGTTTTAGCCCTATGTTAAAGAAAAAGAAAATGTGATTCAAATAATTGAAATAACTTGCTCAAGATAAAAATGAGTGTCTTGCAAAACTAGATTTCAAACCCAACTTGACTTGAACCTAAAGTCTGTGTGCTTTAGTCTGATCTGTCTCCTATAACAAAATATCATAAACGGGGTGGCTTATAAACAACAGAAATTCATTTCCCACAGTCCTGGAGGCTGGGATGTCCAAGATCAATTTGTGGCAGATTCAGTGTCTGGTGAGGGACTACTTTCTGGCCCATAGTTGGCATCCTTTTGCTTTGTCTCCATATGGTGGAAGAAGAGAGCTAGCTCCCTGGGGTCTGTTTTATACGAGCACAAACGCCATTTATGAGTGCTGTGCCCTCAAGACCTAATCACCTCCCAGAGACCCTACCTCCTGCTACCGTCACTTTGAGGGTTAGGATTTCAACATATAAATTTGGGGGGGACATAAGCATTTAGTCTATAGTACTGTGCTTTTAAATATTACGCCATTATGTTAGCATTTACTTTTAGTTACCTAAAACAATATGTTGAAAATAAAGTCATAGAGAAATTCAGATGACTACTAAGTATTTAAATTTCATGTAGTAAATGTTACAGAATAGAAGTTTATCATGTTTAATAATTTAGGTGAATATTGCATTGTAGAACTAATTTTGTATTGCCTTTGGCAGATTCTTTATTATCTTCTTCTCCTTTGGATGCTTTCAAATGATTACACATTGATCTGCTACAACATAGTGTTTTAATGATTGCATTGTCTTTCAGAAAAAGTCTATGTAAGGTGTTTCTTGGATATTAGGTAAGCCTTTTATAACCAAAGTTTCAGCTGTATACTTTCTGATGATTAGCTATTATAAACTTTACATTTTAGAGAAGCAGTTAAATGAAAATGTTAACATAGAAAGTAGAGAGGACACTGAGCCTTAAAAATATAGTTACATAACTGGGAACCAAAATATTTTTTACTTTTTAATATTATGTATGAGGGGTCTTCAAAAAGTTCATGGAAGAATTCCTCTTATCTTTGAATTCAATTTTTCCACAAACGTTTTGAAATACCCTCGTATTTAAAGTTTCCTTAACACAATAAAATTTGTGTCTGAACTGCATATCTTTAAGATGAAAGTCCTTTTGCAAAATGTTGATGCTTCTGTTGAGTACTTGCATGTTTGGGGAAACTATAATTTTTAAAACACACTAGATACCTCTTTCTGTGATCTATTAGCCAAACATATCCTTTATTTTAAGATATTTGCTTTATTGACAATCATTTGTTCTTATCTTGTGGGGACTCACTGTTGGATGGATTTTTAAAAAATGAACTGCTATTGTAATGTTCAAAATCTTTTTTTTAACTTAAAGTTTTACTTTTATTTACAACATGTTTTCAGGTTAATACAGTGTGATTCTTCCACATGGAGTTATTAACTTTATATTAAATCTATAGTGCATACAGCAGTATATTATATAATAATTAAAAACAATCAACCTTTTTGTTTTGAAAAAGGAGTATATTGTTGAAAGCATACATTTCTTAAGTCCCAGCCCCTGCTTGCTTAGGTAGTAGAAGAGACTGTAGAACTATATGTACTTTTCATTCTGTTCCACTTCTTTATTATTGCAAAAATGAAGCTCCATGCAAGGACCACGCAAGTTTCAATCAATATGCTTTCTTATTTGTTTATAACATTGTTTGACAGGTTTTCTTGTTTGTTTTTATTTTTAGTTGCACATTTAAGCTGATCTGTTGCTGCTTAAATATTTGTCAACAGTTACATGATTTTGAATTCCTGTGCCAGTAGGTTGATACAGTGGATTCCTTTCTTTCCCAACCTACTCTTGGTGCTGATTTTATTTCCCCATCAAAGTGCAACTTTCCTTGACTTCATCACTTTCATTTAACTCATTTTACAATTGGAAGTCTCCAAACTAGGAATGGTAATCTTTAAAAATTTATACCAAAGTTATTATTTTTAAAAGAACAAGACAGGTTTCACCTGATGTTTGACTAGCGCTGAATATTCTTCACAATTTTGTGTAGAAAGGGAGAGGAATGGCGATTCATTCATGTTGTTCACTTACGATCCTAGACTCAAGGCCATAATTGCAATGCTGCTGTAACAAAATAGCTTCCACTGTGTTAATATGCACTGTTGAAAAGAGGGGATAGGATCAGGTTCCTCTTATTAAACTGGAGGAAATCAATTTTGTTACTTCAGCTTTCAAGGTAATTTTATGTAACTGATCCTTTATTTCTTTATGACACAGTCTTACTGCTTCTTGCCAAATGTCACATATACCCATAATAAAAGATAGAAGTGGTGTTGCTGAATACCTATTAGACTATATGCAATACATTGATTATTAGATGCATGAAACTGTGACACAGAATATGTGGGGACAAAAGTAAGTCACAATCTTCTCTATAATGGTATTCACAAATTGATTTATTTACTAAGAAGTGACACTAAGATATGGTGTGGAGTGTGGTTCTGTTTTTAGGTGTTGATAGTTATTTAGATGGCAGAAAATTTCCTTAATATACATTTTATAATTATAATAAAGTAAAATATAACTTAATTTTAAGGCAACACAATTAATCCACAATTATGTAGAAAGAGAAGAGAGATTTTACCTTACTTTCATAGAACACTTCATCATTTTTAATATTCTATCACATTACCTGTAACAAATCTTTAAAACAGACATTGTCAT
>NW_007731274.1:54522-57213 GCF_000696425.1 Galeopterus variegatus | reverse complement strand
TCATCATTTTTAATATTCTATCACATTACCTGTAACAAATCTTTAAAACAGACATTGTCATCCCCATTTTACAGATTAAAAAACAGTCCCAGGATTAAAAAAATAAGAAAAGAAAAGACTGTCTAAGCTCTCATATGTAGTAAATGCAGTCTCTCCTGGGCTCATTAGTTTTTAATGGGTGCTACAGCTACTTTATATATTACAGATAGTACTGCTACTGAAGAATTAGAATTTTTGAAAAAAAAAAAAAAAAAAAAAAAAAAAAAGAAACACAATATATTAAGACAGCAATATGGAGAATAGACACCATCAGTAGTAACTTTGGCGTAAATATGGTTTGTTCCCCTTCAGCTCTTTGCAACACCTCTTATCTTGTGATCCTGGCTATCTCATTCACGCATAGGGTGACCTTCTGTGATTAGTGAATACAGAATGCGATTGTTCTTTGCTTGTGTTCTTCATGATCTCAGTCTGTCATTACAGTTTTTCTGCCTGACTTCAGCTCACCATGCTGCAGCTCTGGGCTGTAAGCAACAGTTGTAGTCCATGTGAGCAGTAGCGCCCTTCTCACAGGAGGCGAGGTCCTGAATTAGAGGACTGAATCTTCCCCTAGTCATTTGATATTTTGAGCCTCACTTTCCTTATTCGGAAAATGGAGATACTTAAATCTGAAAAGCACAGGGATATTTTTGAAACAGATTTAGATAACATGCAAGAGTTTTGAAAATTATAAAACAGTAATTTTAGCCAAGTAGTCTAGCATCACTGAGCCTTATTGCTGAAATTGCTGAAAATTTAAACATGATGTCCGTGCATGCCATATGCTTATTTTTCATCACTATTTTCAGAACTCTATAGAATGTGCTCAGATTGCTATGGCATCAGCACGGCCTGCTGGTCTTCTCACAGTGCATTTATTATTTTTCATTTCTTCCTTCAGCATTCATTCATTCATTCTTTATTGAGCGATTCCTTCATGCTGAGCAACTCACAAAGCCCGGGGGTTATGGAGATGAATAGCTGAGGCTTGATTTCCAGGAGTCCAGTTGGGGAGTTGAGAGGGCTGCTGTAGGAAGTGCCTGAACAGAGGTAGGGATCAGGTGCCTGTGGGACTAGAGGCAAAAGGCTCTTGACCCAGCTTGGAAGATTTGGTGAAAATTTCCCAGAAAGAATTATAAGTAATAAGAGCCAATAACAGTTGTAATACTTTTCCATTTTGCTCAGAGTAAAAGCCAACACCCTTAAAATGGCCTGCAACCCACTGCATGATCTGCTCTACACTGCTTTTCTTTCTGGTCTCATTCTGACGCTCACCCAGACAAATCTGGCTTCAGCCACACTCCCTACCGTTCCCCAAACTCACCAGGCACATTCCCACCTCAGAGTCTTTCCCTTCCTATTTCTTCTGTCTGGAATGTTCTTGCTCAGATTTCCACGTGGCTCACCTCCTCACCTCATTCAAGTGTTTGGTCAAATGTCACTTTCACAATAAGGTCTGCCCTGCCTGCCCTGCTGAAGATGACGCTGCTGGCCAACCCTGCTTGACCTTTCTTCATGGGCATTTTGATTTCCAGCACACTGTGTGTTATACCCATCAATGCCTGTCTGCACTGGAAGAGGTACTCCACGAGGGCTGGCACTGGTCACTAGTATTAGTAAGTTTGGTGTTTTTTTTTTTTTTTTTCCTTTTTGTCTTTTTTACTGACCGGTAACGGGATCGCAACCCTCGGTGTNAACCCTCGGCAGGAGCACTGCCACGCTCCCAAGCAGCGCACTCTCCAGTGCGCCACCGGGCCGGCCCAGTAAGTTTGGTTTTTTAATAAAATATTTCTCCTTGTTCCCTCCCACTCCCATGGGAAGGAAAAGTTGATTTTCTTTAAAACCAGCTCAATATAATTAAGACCAATTGTCATACTCACTTTTTAAATTTATTCATTTATTTTTAACAGACACATAATAATTGTACTATTTATGGAGTACAAAGTAAAGTTTTACTACATAGATACAATGGGTGATAATCAAATTAGCATAATGGGCATATCTATCACCTCAGATATTTATAATTTCTTTGTGGTGGGAACATTCAAAACCCTCTGGGACAGTAGAAGTTATTCCTCCTATCTAACTGTGACTTTGTCCCCAATGGCCGACCTCTTCCCATCCTCCCCTCTCCACTCCCCTTCCCAGCTATGAAATCAACTTGTTTAGGTTCTAGAAATGAGTGAGGTCATGTGGTATTTGTCTTTCTGTGCCTGACCTGCTTCACTTGACATAAGGACCTCCATAAGGAGGTCATAAGGAGGTCCTGACATAAGTTCCATCCATTTTGCTAAAATGGCAAGATTTCATTCTATTTTATGGCTGAATAGTATTCCATTGTGCATATATAAACCACATTTTCTTTATCCACTCATCTGTCGGTGGACACTTAGGTTGATTCTGAAACTTGGCTATTGTGAATAGTGCTGCAATGAACATGGGTATGCAGTTGTCTCTTCAACATACTGATTTCATGTCCTTTGGATATATTCCCAGTAGTGAGACTGCTGGATCATACAGGAGTTCTATTTTTAATTTTTTGAGGACCCTCCATACTATTTTTCATATTGGCTGTACTAATTTACATTTCCACCAACAGTGTATGAGTTCCCCTTTCTCTACACCCTCACCAGCATTTATTATTTTTTTTTT
>NW_007731274.1:51490-53418 GCF_000696425.1 Galeopterus variegatus | reverse complement strand
TTTTTTTTTTGACAAAACCCATTCTAACTGGACTGAGATGATATTGCAATGCGATTTTGATTTGCATTTCTCTGATGATTTCTTGTGTTGAGCATTTTTTTCATATACCTGTTGGCTTTTGAGATGTCTTCTTTTGAAAAATGTTGATTTGAATCTTTTACCCATTTTTAATTGGATTATATGTGTTTTTTTTGCTATTGAGTTGAGGTCCTTATATTTTCTGGATATTAATCCCTTGTCAGAAGTGTAGTTTGTGGTTAATTTTTCCCATTCTGTAGGTTGTCTCTTCACTCTGTTGATGATTTTCGTTGCTGTGCAGAAGCTTTTTTAAATAAATAAATAATATATTACAGACAATTTATTTACATGTACTATGTGCATACATATTTTATGTAATATGTATATATTTCTTAATATATGTGTATATATATAAATATTATATATGTATATAGTAAATGTGTATATTATACAATGTAAATACATATAATACATTCTTGTATAACATTAAATACTATATATGTATTACTTCCAATAACAAAGTATATTGTTAATTATTTTAACGTGCTAACATTTTGGAATTCACCATATTTCTTCCTCTTATACGATTCATTAGTGAGAAGAGCTGTACCATCAGCAGTGACTATGAGCACTCCTTTCTGGAGCTCATAATACTCCCTGGAGAGCCCTTTGAATATGGCATATATAAGAAACACATATGGTTCGTTCACTAGAAATAGTATTGTTAATATTATTATATAATTTAATAGCATATCCCTCTCCTTCTTCCAACTAATGGCTCACTTCTTCAAAAGATTGCTTTCCTAACTCTGCTAGAAAAGAAAGATTATTGTAAATGAAGGTCGATTGTTGCTGATAGCAAATGAAAGGTCCTGGTGTTGGCAGGTTCTCTCACTGTGCCCAGCAAAGTTGCCCATATCACATGAGTTTTTCCTTAAATCTTTAAGCTGTGTACATAATGGATTTGAATGCTAAAGGAGCTTCTTTTTAGAAAATGTGAGGATTAAGGATAAACAACCTCTGATCCCCATCTCTAAACTGGGAAAATAATTCTCACATAGTTTGATGTGAAGGAATTACATGAGATAATGTTTGTTGAGTTTCTTGGAACAGAGATCAATAAAATTGCAAGTGTTCATCAAATTGCAACTTATAGTAATAGGTTTGGAGTTATTCAAATAATTATTATATATTTATTGATGGAATTTAACCTAGAAAAATATTTCAGTGCATACATGCAAAGCTTGCTGTCTTTAGAGTTTCTATATTCAGAAATGAAAGGTTAAATTTAAAAATGTAATCTTTATGTTTGGAAAAGTAAGCCATGGTTAGAAGGAATTGTTTTATTTTAATTATTACATCTAAAACTTTAAATCTGTCTTGTGGCAACTAGGAGACCATTATGATCCTAGTTCACATACAATCAAATATTACCTGGCACTCAAGTAACCAGAATGATCTAGTAATTATATATTTGTTGTAAGAAATCCATGAGAGGTGGGATTGTGAACTGCCTCTGGGTTTAGTATGATGGTCACCATTTTGCTTTCATTTTTAAAGAGTTGAACCAATTTTGGCTGAACATGAGTTCGCTTTCATCTCCTTGACCTCTCCCTTAATTCATGCCCAGCAACTTCATACAAGTGCTTTATCTGCTGCCCCTTATTTGAATTTGTGGCTCCAGGTATAAATAAAGTAAAATGTCTTAGGGCTGGCATAGCATTGATATTCCTGTATACTATTATCTGCTTTTTGTAATAATCTACTTTTTAAAAATAATAAACCACTTATACTAAACCACATGAATTGATAATATGTTTTAGGCTACAAAATGGCAATTTTATTAGGATTCACTACCAATAAAATGAAGGTAATAAGTTACAAAACATGAATGATGATTTATTTCACAA
>NW_007731274.1:49005-50818 GCF_000696425.1 Galeopterus variegatus | reverse complement strand
TTCACTACCAATAAAATGAAGGTAATAAGTTACAAAACATGAATGATGATTTATTTCACAATGATAATTATAAATAGGTCTTCATATTAACAAGTAGAGAGAAAAGGAAGTGGGTCCTTCTCTTTGAGAAGTGTGTGTGAGATGACTTATCGTAGTGGTTGACCAAGCGCACGATAGTTATGGGAACAATCAGCACAGAGCGTAAGAGTCCTACAATAAAAAAGCACAACAGTACTTTTATTACGCTTTGCAACATCGAGCCTTTTTACAGCTCCTTTGTGCTTTAGCTCAATACTGATAGTAAGCCTGTGACATTGTTCCTCCTTTTTCATCTTCATGCAGTTTGTCATTCTTTAGTGGGGCTTCTCCTCAAGTCTTCATTCTGTCCTTCTATTCAGATGTTCCACTTGGCAGAATCAAACTGTGAACTGTAAAAAAGTTGTTAGTCATCACTTGTGATCCCTTTGGTCAGTATAGTAAACAGAACTGGCCTTGAAAGCCATCTTGACATTTGTAATTGGAAGGGACGTTTCTGGAAAAAGAAAACATACTTCCATCTGTCTCAGAATGGTTCTGTTGGCATCAAACCCAGGCTCTGAGATGGCAACTTCTCTCTGAAAGCACAAGTGCCATAGAGCAACTCATTCCCTGGGTCCTGCTCTTGCCTAGAGAGCTGACCACAGGTCAGTGTGAAACAAGCTGGGGCTTAGTCTATTCTTTTTCCCAGAGGTGGCACAGATACAGAACCTTTTTTTTTTAGTTATTGTATATTTATTAATTATTCATTTGCTTTCAATGTAGGATATTCAGGTGAGGGTCATAGAGAATGCAGTAGCTACCAGCAGTTCAGAAGAAAAAGATCTTGTAGTGAGTGCGCCAAGAGACATTGTTACATAGAAATAAATCCTTGAATGTTTAATGCCCCCCACATTCACTGCTGTACTTTAGTACATTTGACTGTGCTTATTTTTCCACGTTTTTTAATGAAGTAAAATGGCATTTTTTTCTCTGCACTTTTTTTTTTTTTTTTTTTTTTTTTTTTTCCGNTTGAGCGATTCCTTCATGCTGAGCAACTCACAAAGCCCGGGGGTTATGGAG
The DNA here is from genome assembly GCF_000696425.1 of Galeopterus variegatus. Taxonomy (NCBI): domain Eukaryota; kingdom Metazoa; phylum Chordata; class Mammalia; order Dermoptera; family Cynocephalidae; genus Galeopterus; species Galeopterus variegatus. Next base: position 49,720 of record NW_007731274.1, on the reverse strand, counting down.
ATGAATAGCTGAGGCTTGATTTCCAGGAGTCCAGTTGGGGAGTTGAGAGGGCTGCTGTAGGAAGTGCCTGAACAGAGGTAGGGATCAGGTGCCTGTGGGACTAGAGGCAAAAGGCTCTTGACCCAGCTTGGAAGATTTGGTGAAAATTTCCCAGAAAGAATTATAAGTAATAAGAGCCAATAACAGTTGTAATACTTTTCCATTTTGCTCAGAGTAAAAGCCAACACCCTTAAAATGGCCCGCAACCCACTGCATGATCTGCTCTACACTGCTTTTCTTTCTGGTCTCATTCTGACACTCACCCAGACAAATCTGGCTTCAGCCACACTCCCTGCCGTTCCCCAAACTCACCAGGCACATTCCCACCTCAGAGTCTTTCCCTTCCTATTTCTTCTGCCTGGAATGTTCTTGCTCAGATTTCCACGTGGCTCACCTCCTCACCTCATTCAAGTGTTTGGTCAAATGTCACTTTCACAATAAGGTCTGCCCTGCCTGCCCTGCTGAAGATGATGCTGCTGGCCAGCCCTGCTTGACCTTTCTTCATGGGCATTTTGATTTCCAGCACACTGTGTGTTATACCCATCAATGCCCGTCTGCACTGGAAGAGGTACTCCACGAGGGCTGGCACTGTTCACTAGTATTAGTAAGTTTGGTTTTTTTTTTTTTGTTTGTTTGTTTTTTTCCTTTTTGTCTTTTTCCGTGTCCGGCAACGGAT
>NW_007731274.1:30310-48048 GCF_000696425.1 Galeopterus variegatus | reverse complement strand
TGAGCAGGAACCAGTCTGTATATGGGATCCGAACCCTCGGCGGGAGCGCTGCCGCGCTTCCCAAGCGGCGCACTAGCGCAGTGCGCCACCGGGCCGGCCCCCTCTGCACTTTTCTCTCCATTTTTTCTCTCCACATTTTATTCAGCACATTGTGTACTTTTAAGATAATCACTTACAGGAGGCAAATAAATCTGGATTCTTTCTAGTCCTGGCTGAATGAAGCATTGACTTTAAGTAGGACCTTACGAATGTTGGTTTAAGTCAAAAGTTCTCACTTTTCTGACCTATAGAAGCAGTGTGAGGATTTGAACATTCTGTAATTTTATATAAACTTTTCTATGTGATCACTTTTTGGTAGTAATTTAATTGCTCATGGAATGCTATAGATCAAATTTTTAAAGGCCATTAGGATAGATTCATAGATTGCCTTTTGTTTGAACATGATTATGTTACCTTATTCAGAAATAAATGTGCTATGTACATACATACCTACACACAACTTCAAACTCTCATTCACACTCATGTTAGAAATTAAAATTGTAGGAGATAGAGTACGTGCACTAACTGTGCCAGGACAATTTGCCGACCTGATATATGACTTAATATAATTGATTGCATGTGAGGAAATAGAGTTTGGAGAAGAAAATATGCATTTAAAATAAAGAAAATTGTTTTGAATGTTCCGCCCTACTTTAAAATTAAAAAATTTGTTCAATAAAGCAGTATCTTTAAAATATTTCTCATTAAATATTTTGAGCTATTTCTTTTCTATTAAAAATAATCTATCAAAATGTATGGAGGCTATCTCTCTTGATTAAAAGAAGAACAACATCAGAGCGATATATTATGAGGTCTATACCCTTCTTATTCTCTTTTCTGAAATCATGCAATCCCAGCCCTTTTACCATTCTTACATTTTAGAACTGCTAAGAGCTTAGAGTTTATTTCCTCCAAACCATTCAAGTTACAACGATGAAATGGAAACATCAGCAGGAGACAGTGACTCAGGGCTTTGACCTCAGGTCTGTCTCTCCATCATCATGATGGAAACACAGTGTCATGCTGCCTGGAGATCTATGAGTTGTTTCTCCATGGGGGTTCAACAGAGATTTCCAGTTTAAACTATGTGATTCTAAGTGGCTGTTTGAAGGAGCTAGATTGGAAATTCACTTTCCAACATATATTATCTTCAATTAAAATTTTAAGAAGATATGCATTTATTCTTTCTCTTAAAAGAGCAGTCTTGTAGAAAAGAAATAAAGAATACTAATTATTGGCAAAGTACCGTGTAAATGCAAAGGCCGTCTTCAACAATTACAGGACCATTAAACCTAGGTTGTGCTATGAATTATTAAAAACGATGAATTTGGATTCAGGGGAAAAAATCATTGTCTTTATAGTGGATTATGAGTATTCTGTTGATTTTATCATGAATTATGAATTTTTGTTGAAATATGTGACTTAAGAGAGAGTAAATGTTAGGAGCAAATTAAACCTGTTTATTTTCTGCAGCTGTTTGATAAGAGGTATGTGCAACACTCAGGCTCAGAATACTTAAAATTCCTTAAATTGTCTCAGTGAAATTTTTATCACCTCACTGGAGTTTACATTCTGACATGGAAACTTAAACTTGCATTTAATGCACTGCTTTTAAAAGAATATTTAAATGTCTGAATCTCCACTATGTGTCTGTGTGTTTTTAAGTGAAGTGTAATATGCATCAGAAACTAGTTAGAGAGAAAAACCATAAGCACGTGATAAGTTGTTAGCAATGCAAACTGAACCATCAGAAAATACAGGACAGATTACAAATCAATGCATGATTTACTGGCAAATAAGTGATGTAGAAAATGTGATTTAAATTGTGTCTCGGGGCTATGAATTCTGTTCCAAGAAATTTAATAATTATCCTTATTTAATTATTATGTTTTCTACCTATTTAGTTTGTAAATTCTAATTCCCCTACCTTTATTTTCCTCATCTTTTACAGTTGCTTATTTCTGTGATATTTCAAGTGGCATGGTCTTTTGTGCTGTTTCTGTTTGTAATCCTATCTGAAGAGTAGACTATATGCCAACATTTTAAGCTTCTTCGTTTGGTTATTAGTTGCATTTCTATCTAAGAGCAAGAACCCTTTGTATTACCCTCCTTTAACATGGTTCCTGGTACATTTCAGGTACTCAGTAATTTCAGTGCTGCTATTGAGTACAATGACTGTCTCCTTCTACTGTTAACCTTGCATATCTCATGAAGTATATTATGATTTACGTCGCTCCAAATTTGTTGCACCTTTATAAATACAGCAAAAGGATTATTAAAGAAACTAAAGGAGGATCTTTATTTTTTGTCCTCTGAATTGACACAAAGAAATGTCCTTTCAGTATATTTTCAATGGAATACTTTTATCTTGAACACATTCACGGGCCAGAGTAGACATTCTTACTTCTTATGAGTCTGTCCAGATGTCGTCAGTATAATGAGCAAATGGTTCTGAGTGAATTGTGTTTGGATCACCTATGGAATATTGCATGTTAAGCTGTAAGGGCAATCCTCAACACCTGGCCTGCTTCTGTTATCCTGCTTCCATCTGTTGGTTTCTAGTAAATATTGTTGCCACCCAATAGAATTGCCCAGGGCTTCAGGTACAGAGAATAAGTTTAATATAAAAATCTTAGCATCTAGTGAGAGAATATGAAACTGCCACATGTTTAACCAGAGTGCAGCCTTTGCACATTTTCTCTGTAGAAACCAGAGATAATTCAAGTACCATATGACTTTGTGCTGTGACTCAATGGCAAGAAGTAACAGACAGGCCAGTTGCTTTTTGCAGGTACCTGGGCGTACTAAGAGGGCACTTACCTGCACAGAAGGAGAGCATGCTATTCCAGTCATCTCATATGTAGACAGCTTGTCTGTGTCTTACTGTATTGTGATAATTACTTCAAATGGCAACCAAGTGAATGCTGCTGAGAAAAATTAACCCTTTCCTAATAGGTCAGTAGTTTTTCAAGGCAGGTAATTAAGTAAACTTGCAGGTAGCTGGCAAGTTCAGCCTTTCTGACAGGTGTAAACCAATTTGTTTCAAGGGATTATGCATCAAATTATAACATGTACCTACATGGCATGGTCAGTGGTGATTACATTGTGATGAATGAGTCTATAGTTAAGATCACTGTGTAGTTAGAAAGATTGGGGGATTATACAAAAAATATTACTCTTTATACTTTCTGTTGCATTTATTATCCCTTCATTAACTTTCTCCATTGGGAATGGAAAGCCAATGTTTTGTTTCCTCAAGAGTCAGGATTGTTTAGGGAGAGTCCTTTAGCAGGTGCAAGACAGACGCTGTGTGGAATAAGTAGCAAGATCAGGTCTGTTTAAGAAGACGTATGAAGAGAAAAGGCAGGACTTGTGTCAGTGCAGACACACAAGAAAGCTTTTATTAAGTTCAGAAGACTTTAATCTGCCATCTATTAGATTCATACATTTGAGCGCTTCTGGAGTGTCAACAATGGCCATGGTTCAGTTCTCATTTAATTTATCCCCAGGCTCTATTCTGTTCTGCTGAGCACTCCATCCTTCTTGAACTACTTTCTTCCTGGCGTACAAAATAGAATTCTTCTCTGGTTTTCCTCTCACCACTCTGGCTGTTCCCTCTGTTTCCTCTGCTGGCTTATTCTTCCCTACTCACCTTTTACATGTGGAACAGAATTCCTCAGGGCTTGCTGTAGAAAATTATATTAAGTGAAATAAGCCAGGCACAGAGAGAAATATCACATGTTCTCACTCATATGTGGAAGCTAAAAATGTTGATCTCACAGAAGTAGAGAGTAAAATAGTGGTTACTAGAGATGGGTGGGAGAATGGGGATGGAGGGATGGGGAGAGGGTGGTCAGTAAATCCATAATATTAGAGAGAGAGGAAGAATGGGCCCTGGGGTTCTATAGCCGTGCAGGGAGACCGCAGTTAACAGCAGAGTGCTGGGTAACTTTCAATAGCAAGTCAAGATGATGTTGAATGTTCCTAACACAAAGAAGTGACAAATGTTTGAAGTGATGGACATACTAAACACCCTTATATGATCATTGCACACAGTGTGAATGTACTCAAATACCATATTGTACTCCATAAATACATATAATTATCGTTGGTCAGTTAAGAAAAGTAAATTAAAAAGAGAGGAAAGAAAGGGGTAAAGAGAGAGTAGAATAGTGATTGTCAGAGGTAGAGAAAGGGAGCAGGGAGGGGGACTGGGGAAAGGTTGGTGACTGGTACAAAGTTATAAAGTCACAGTTAGATAGGAAGAATCAGTTCTGGTGTCCTAGGGTGACAATAGCTAATAATATTGTCCAGCTAGCCAGAAAAGAGGATCTTGAATGTTATAATCACAAAGAAATGATAAAGGTTTAGGACATAAATATGCTAACTGTTCTGATTAGATCATTATACAATATATGCAGGTATTGAAACAACAAACTGTACCCTATAAACACGTACAATGAAAAAAAATTTTTTTAAGTCCTCAGGGCTTAGCGGGAGGCCGTCTTCCCCTCTCCTTCCATCCCTCCTTGAGGAGCTCATTAATGGCCATCACTGATGTCTCTCAATTTATATCAATCTCCACTTTACTATTTCACAGGCACCTAATACCCAGAATGTCTGGAACTGACTGCGTGGTTATCTCTCTAAAACCTGCTCTTCCTCTGGCATTTCCATTGTGAGTGAGTGGTAGCTCTGCATACCCCGTTGCAAAGGCCCAAACCACGGGAGTCATTCCTGGAACCTTCTCTTTCCTGTGCCCCCAGCTGATGCCAAGCAAGCCAGTTGGTTTGTTCTCCAGACTTCCGGTGTCTGTCTGCGCTGCCCTCCTGTCCAGACCCGTGCTCGTCTGGGCTGCTGTTCCTGTCCTGTCCCCCCAGGTTATTTCCAGTTCAGACTCCTCACGTTTATTCTCATTTTTCTCCCATTCGTCTTCCTAATAGGAATTCGGTATTTTAGTTGCTGTAAGTTACTGTTATGCACATTTTAATGTGGTCCTTCTCTGCTGAAAACCTTTGCAGGTCTTCCTGTTATTTTAAGGAAGGATTTTTTAACCTCAACACGATTGACATTCGGGCCAGATGATTCTTTGTCATGGGGGGTTGTCCTATGCATTGCGGGATGTTTAGCAGCTTCCCTGTTCCCCACCTACTAGATGCCAGTAACACCCTCACCCCCACTATCACAGTTCTAATGACCAAAATGTCTCTATTCAATGCCATATGTCAGGGTGGGGGACAAAATTGCCCTGTTTGGAAACCACTGCTCCAGGGAGGGAGAGCACAGTCTGCGTAAGTCTATGTGCCCTTGCTATCTGCCCCCTGCCTCGGGTCATCATGCGTATTTCATGCTGTGGTCTTCACACCTCAGAGTTTTCCTTTAGGATGTCCCATTTGTCTGAAACATTCTTCATCACTCCCCCACCCCTATTCTGTACTTAATTCCTGTGTTTCCTTCATGTCACACTTCCAACATCACTTTCTCAAAAAAAAAAAAAAAGGCTTTCTCTTATCTCCTAGAATAAGTCATGTACTTGAATTATTCTCTCGTAAATCAGGTTATTTTGCTTTAGAACATTCATCACAGTTTAATAACTAATGAATGTGTAATTAGTTGTTTAATTTATGTCTCCCTCACTAGAGTACAGGATCCATGAGGATGGGAGCACTGTTTCATCAGAACAAGGCATGTTATAAATCTTACTAGCTGCCACTAGCAGGATTGTACTATTTGGTTGAATTTAACAGATCGTTATCGGGTATGGTAGGCTGCTTGCTGGCATGTTTAAGTGTGTGAGAGACATGAACGTGTTTGGGTGTAGAAAGTAAAGAGGCTGATCAATGTGAGGAAGGAAAGGGACCAGTGAATTAACCCACTTGATCACAAAACTGAATCAATTATTTCAAAGTCCATCCCTAGAGCTTTGGGTTGCAGTTAAATTTATTATCACCTGAGGGGGTGAGATCCAGCCTGGATGACCATTCCTAGACTTTATTACAGTCCTTGTTTCAGAGATACCTGCTACTAATATAATCCAGCATGATGAACCTGAAGATGGTATGAAATGGAGACTTGAATTAATTATGGTATTTTAGTTCTAATAGGAATGGAGAGTGGTATCAATTTTAATTCCCATGTTTCTAGCATGGCAGGGCTTATTAGCACCAGGCCAGGCCAATAATTGGTACTTAATAAATACTTCCTGGATAGATTGAATGAATACATAAATAAATAAATAACGTGGTGTTTTTGTGGCCCCTTTTGTTTATGTAACTAGTCATTCCATGTGGTTTTATCGGGGTGGTTAATTCCCGTCCTCCAGGATAGGTGTGTGGCTCATGACTGGCCGATCCAAGACCTCATCTCCATCATCACAGTGACTGGAGGCACATCATTCCAGGAAGGGCCATTCGTAGTCCTCCATGGAGATGCAGAGATGTTGAGAAAACAAAGTTCTTCTGTTCCTCCTGGATCTCAAAGTGTGACAATGATTTAATCCTATTTTGTCCATCTTGCCTCCATGTGGAATATGTGTATCTGTCAATGTGATCAAGTAGAGACAAGTAAAGAATAAAAACAGAAGTGAGGGGTGGAGGGAGGGACCTAAGACCACTCACACAATTGTGCTTTATTCCTGCAGCCAACTGTGCCAAAGACTTGAGTACTCTGCACTTTCCACTTACATAAGCCAGGAAATTTGACTGCTTTCCTCAAGCTAATCTGTGACTTGCCACAGTCTTAACACAGTACTTTAAAATAATGTTTATTATTCTTTACTGCGGGAAGATCAGCCTTACCTCTTTTCATGATCTGCATGGTTTGCAATTTTTTTAGCTAGGTTAATTTGTGGGGTGGATGCAGTACCTCATGTTAAACTCAGTTCCCTGCTCAACTCAGCGGTCAATAGTGCTAGAGGGCTTTGCCTTAATAATATTTAATTCCCTAACTAAGGCTGATGGTTGTCAGAGCATTAATTAATCCTCCTTATTTCAGTTGACACACATCAAAGACTCCACCATCAGTATTGTGGCTGACTGCACTGTCCAGAATTGCTGGTTGGGGAGTTTTATTTGAACAATGGACCTAGCAGGTCCATAGCTCTAGCCAATTCTATTAACATAAATTACATTTCTGAAGTTCTGAAGTCACCATTTCAGAAAACCCAGTCTCTTCCTGGTATATACTGCATTTTTTAAGCTGCAGCAATTTGAATAGTAAATGACAGCACATTTTTATCAGTGTAGGAGGTAACTTCAAGTTGACGTACAGTAGGTTGATCTGATACATTACTTTTCTGAAATATCTATCTAGATTATTTTCCTGATAGTGAAAGGAATTCTGACATTACATATTTCCTTCATTATCAGTGCCAAGTAATGTTTAAGTGCTTATTGTCGAAGTTTTGTTGATATGTGTTATATGTCATTTATGGCCTGGGGTAGAGTGGATGTTTTTCCTGCTATCAGGAAGGAAGTTTCTGTCCCTCCTTTCAGTTCACTGCCTATTGATGGAATGGTGAACCAGAATAATATTTCGATGGGGTAGAAAATAAGAACAAAATACATTTCTAACATAAATGGGAGCCCTGCAGTGTTCTTCTTGATACCTCCTGGATCAGATTAATTTGACCTTTGCTACAAATCTGGACTTTTTGCTAGAAGTGTCAATAAGGATACTGGATGAGCACCAAGAAAATCTAACTATTTTGTGTGGAAATGGCACATACCTATGATTAAAATAGAACTTACTTATAGTGTTTCCTTTCACATTTTTGAACAGCAATGACTGATTTAAAAAAAAAAAAGAAAAAAACCTGAATACATGGGGTTGCAATAAGATGACACGTGCATTTTTTGATTTCTTGGTTTCATAACCATGTGTTGTTCACATTTCCTAAATACATTATTATATATCAGTATTTTAAATATTTCTACTCAAATCCAGTTCCTTTTCTGCCTCTTAATATGTGTTCATACTAACCAATGTTTCTAGGGAATGGCAATTGTTATAGTGGTCTGTCTGGTGTCACCTTACTGGAAAACTACTTACAGCCAAAAATTAAGCAAAGAATCATTTAGGGAAGCCAGTAGAGACAGGAAGATTGGTTTACAATGGAAACAACTAATTGAGGACCAAGTTTTGGATTATCTTTTAGAGAGGATGAGATAATTTTGAGAAATGTTCAGTAAACTGAATGTCATTTACTGGTAATGTATTAATTTATACCAAAGGAAAGCAGATGTGAAATTAATTAAAGTCATACATTTTGTAAGAAACTTTCTAAGCTTAAGAATCAGAAGTTAAGAAGAATGGTAGAAACTCATAGTAGAATGTAAAATACAACTTATCTGCACCAAATAGGAATGGCTTCAGAGCCTCCTAACCTTGAGATGAAAACTGTGTGAAGGAATGACAAAATATGGCACAAACCCATATGGGATTAAAAGCCTTTTTTGAGGTATTGACAAAATAGCTCCAAATGATGTACATCTTGTTTTCTTTAACTTTCGTCAGCATTCAAGGACTGTTTACACAGTTCAGTGTTCTACTTGCTGTTCTTAAACTTTAGAGATTTATTTTACTCATAAATATTCATCCATTTTGTGAGCTCCACCCTGTTATGTTTAATCACTGAATTTCACCCCACTCACCTCCTCCTTACCCCCTATCAATTGAGCTCAACAAATGCAGGACTGACAATGCTGAAGATGTGTGAAACGTTTATTTTGCTGCCATAACTCTCTAAGGACTTCCCACCTCTTCTCTCAGTAATTGTGTGATCCAGTAATGGTGACAATATTGAGCTATGATGTGGACTTTCTTACCTTGTCTAATAATGCCTGGCTCTTTGGAAAGAAAACTGTTATGTAAGTTGTCTTTATACTTGAAAGGCAAAGGAGGTACAGGTAGGAAAATGCATAAGAGATTGAAGATTTTATATGTGTATAAAATGGAAGGGGTACAGTTCCATAGAGACAGGGAGAGAAGATGGGGTTCTGAGAGGAACCAGAACTGACCCTCTTCATTTTCTCTTCCATTGCCCATGTTGCTTTCCTTGCCTCCTGCCTTAGATCCTGAGAAATGGCATCCATCCCTACTTGGATTCAAAATATCTGCACTTGCCAGGCAAACACAGGTTCTATATAGATCAGTCTCTGTTGGGAGTGCCAGTGGCTATTTGAAAACTGGGTAACAAAGTTAAAACAGGAGTTGGGGCTGGTGCCGTGGAAAGCCAGTCTCAATCCTGCTACACGTTATTTTACCTGATGGGTTTATTTCCAGTTCCAAGTATGAGTATGGCATATCAAATGCTTTTTCTCAACATCTTTCTTTATTTTTGAATAAATTATCTTTAGTTTTGTGTCTTTCAGAATAGTTTCGTCTGCAGTCTTACTTCAAATATTTGAGTCACTTCAAAAGTTCTGCCTTCCTTAAGTCGCTTGTAAAGCTCTTAATGGAACTTGGCACGTGTTATATCAAATAGACTCTCTTTTAAACACGCTGTGATTTTGAAAGTCAGTGGACTAGTTTATTAGAAAGAAAAGGTATCGATGTTATTTGACTTTAAAATCTGCTGGTGTACCTTATATTTGGAGTTCTAAAGATTTTCATAGAGTCGCACCTAGACTAACCAAACTATATACTTGTTTGGGAGTTTTATTAGTCCACTTTCTGTTGCTTATAACAAGATACCTGAAACTGGGTAATTTATAAGAAAACAAAACTTATTTCTTACCATTTTGGAGGTTGATAAGTCCATGGTCCAGGTGGCACATCTGGCAAGGGCCTTCTGGGACAGAACTCTCTACAGGGTGCTGTGGCATAGCAGGAATCACATGGCGAGAGAATAGCAAAAGCTCTGATATGCTCACTTACTCTCCTTATGAAGCCACCAGTCCACACCCATTATAACTTCTTACTCCATGAATGGATTAATTTAATTTTAAATATATATATATATAAATTTAATTTAATTTTAAATATATATATAATTTAATTTAATTTTAAATATATATATAAATTTAATTTAATTTTAAATATATATATAATTTAATTTAATTTTAAATATATATATATTTCCCAAATTTCTGTGAATAAATATGGCCTTGTTTTTTGAAATGAGGATGCATGTGCCCAGGTCTGGTCAATATGGTTTTAATTGAATTGATCTTCTCTAAATCTTGAACTTACCCAGTCATAATTATTGTCAGGAAAGATACACAAATCAAAAACCTTACATCTAAACAACACTTCACCCATCCTATCTGAGGTTCTGATTTAGGACTCATGTGCCGATCAATGATAAAGCCTCAAAGTAACATTGAGATATATATATATATGTTTTTAGCTTTGTATCTCATTTTCTCTTTTATCTAAATTTAAAGTCCTCCTTAAATTGTCACTTCACTTTTCATGTGAAAATCAACTAACTTCCTAATATTGAATAAGAAAATCAGCATGCCAACGTCAACTAGAATACTTGATGCTTTTGACTTGAGACTATTGCAGAACTTCCAAAAAAATAAAACTCAGTATAAGGTTTTAAAATATGAGAAAGATTAGAATGTCTTCCCAAATATAAAGCAACAATAACCCAAGTTAATTTTAACTCACAAAAGCCAAAGCATGTGCATGATTATTTACTGCAGTTTCAAATAAATCTTTGTTCAATGTTTGAAGCCGCTTTATTAAAAAAAAAAAAAGAATGCAAAAGCTACAAACATGCATTTGTAATATAGTAGCATTTAAATTTATATCTTTATTTATCTAGCAACAGCTACATCTATAAATAGGTTGAGAGATAAATATAGAGAGAGATAACTGCAGGCAACAAAAATCAACAGCAAGTACTTCCAGTCCTCACTACTGCTCCCTGCTTAGATGGTAAAATTAGACTGATCTCATATAAGGACTACATAAATTCTAGACTTTCTGGAAAATTCAGTAATGATTTGTTCCCCTCAAAAAGAGCCCAGCTTTCCTAATTGTATAACTTGTGAGAATTGAAGCTGTCAACGAGAACACTGGAAGAGATTTTGCCTTATTTGTGTTGCAAGTTTGTGAACTTCATATCAGTGTCATAGAAGTCAGATTCTCTCAATTTGAAGTGTAGAAGAATTCATTGCTTTACATCACAAAAGAGTAGCCAAGAATCTCCAGTGCTTTCCTTCTTTGTGCAGTACAGAAACAGGCCAAGCAGCAAGCTCTGTCTCTCCTACTCAGATGCAAAAAGACAACAATTCCAATGATGAGGCACAATTAGTCCCATTTCATGATCACATTACAGTGCACTTTTATTTTTGCCCAAACATATTCCTCCAACTTAATCTGGGAAAACTTTTTTTGTTTTGTTTTGTAATTTCTGACTATTGAAATGATCCCATCTATGAAGTCTCTTTTTAAAACTTTCTGAGGAGTGTGTTGATCTGTCTCGGAAAAAAATGATTGTTTCCTTAGTCTTTCTCCTTTTCTTAAAGTATTTATTCCATTCTGGGCCTCTAAGACTTAGTTTCGCTCTGGGCTGATTGAAGACTTGGGATGAGTTGCGGTGTTCCTTCTTCAAGGAAGACATAGCCCTAGACCTGGTGCATACCTTTGCCAGTGTAACGAGGGTCAGACTTAAGCCCCTCCAGGTGCTTTTCCCAAGAGCGCAGACTGTGCAACCAGACCTGGAGGTGATTTTATCTCAGATTGTAATTTGTGCACATGCCTTTTCCTCCTTTAACCTTAAGTTTGGGAATTAAGTCTCATTATTCTTCTTCATCCTTCCACAATACACATTCAGCATGGTTAAAGTAAATTTTAATAATGACATTGTGCACATGCCTTTTCCTCCTTTAACCTTAAGTTTGGGAATTAAGTCTCATTATTCTTCTCCATCCTTCCACAATACACATTCAGCATGGTTAAAGTAAATTTTAATAATGACGTGGCCACTGCATGCAAATCTGGTGAAGAGCTCATATCTTTGGAAATTGTTTATATTTCTTTGCTCATGGTACATATGATTCATGATTGGAATTATGCAAGAAAAATATGATGCATTTTGTTTTCTCCTAACATATTTTGGCTGTCACATCTTAAGCATGACACTGTACTATCATTTGTGATGCAGGAAGGTAATCCATCTAGTCCATTTGGAGGGCCAAATCAAAGGTGTTCAAGCAAGGTGAGACAGGAGAGGCTGAGGTGCTTAATTGCTTCCCTCTTTTTTGTCCCTCAGCTGATCCCTGAATGCACATTGTATTCTGTTTTCAGTTCCATATCAATATTAAGATACAGAGAAGAAGAGGAAGTTGATATTGTTTATTTAATATATGAGCAATTATGTGAATGTGCCATTCTGGAATGTTAAGACTATTTGAGAAGTAGCCATGCTTGAATGTGATGTCCAAGAGAACAATGAAATACAAAATAAAATTACAAACCCTGAAAAGAGAGAAAGACTTTATGTCACTTAGTTATATTGTCCCTCAGGTGAACTCCCTAAAGACAGTAGCACTGTGTTTGTGGAAATGCAGTAATTATACACAGGTCTCAGGAGTTCTGTTTGTATTAGGTAAACAGCTATATGCTCAAACTACATGCTATTCAGACCAATTTATATGCACCACTACAACTGTTTAAAATAGGTATCACTACCCCCATTCCTGCAGTGAAACAGCTGGCTGGAATAACTGTGTCTCTATCTCATAGCTGCTGAGTAGAGGAGCTGAGATTCACAGGCAACATTCTCAGCTAGCCTGTACTCACCACCATATATGTGAGCTACACAATTTCACTATTGAGCTCTTGTGAGAAATGTCCTCACCTGTCCAATACCAAAGGATGGAGAGAGAGACACGAGGTACAGCAAAGTGAGTTTAATTACAACCGTGCAAGGTTCAGGTGTCTGAAGGGCAAGAACACATGAAATGATTACATTGAGCAATTTATTCCCTAGTGCACAAGTCCCTCTCCCCAGTTCCTCACTGGATGAGAGTACTACGAGATGCACAATCTTCCCAGACAATGCCTAAGATTCATTACCCCATTGTAAAAAATTTCTTTGTCTGAGGGCTCAGGACAAGCCTGCAAAAAAAGCCCATAAAAGCCCTGTGTAAGGAGAAATACCAGGGAATGAAGAAAACAATGGGGGATGCTAACTAATTACCACCTCAAGGAGAGCTCTATCCACTCAGCGATCCACCAGGAAGGGGCTGGACCAGTCAGACAACTTTCAGGCTGGGTCTGAATAAGATAAAACACCCTCAGATAAGTCATTTCTGAAAATGAATCACTTAAATTATTTTCTTACAGCTCTGGACTGAAATATAGTATGCACGAATCACAAATATTAACCCAGGTATCTATAAAATCAACCATGCCCGGGCGAGTGTGCACCAACTAGAGAGGCACCCCCAGAAAGGCTGGAGAGCCACAGCAACCACTTGCTCTGAGGCACAAGCACACCCAAGCAGATAGGCACCACCGCCACCAGACCCTGCTCTCAGCCCTGCTTAGTGCGCACCAAATGAACAGGAGCGATTTTGACCACATTCACTGAGGTGCCCGTGAGGGAACAGGTAGGTGCCGCTGCTGGATTCCCAGCCCAGTCCAGTCCCCATGGCCCAGAGAGGCCCGAACATTCCACCCACAGGAACTGAGGCAGCCATGTCAAATTGGCAGTCCCAGCAAGATCCTAACCAGACAATAGGGTGAAACAAGTGGACAGTGTTATCCCTTGCCACAATGACTAAACATCAAAGGAAAGATATCAGAAATATGAAAAATTAAGGAAGTACACCACCAAAGGGTTATAACTCTCAAGCTCTAGATCCTACAGAACAGGAAGCCTTTGAAATGACTGACAAGGAATTTCAAATGATAATTTTAAGGAAACTGAATGAGATACAAGAAAACTCAGCTAGACAACACAATGAAATGGGGAAAAGTATACAGGACCTGAAAGAAGAAATGTACAAGGAAATCACTGCATTGAAAAAGAATGTACTAGAGCCTGCAGAGCTGAAGAATCCATTTAATGAAATAAAAAACACAACAGAGAGTTTAACCAGCAGGTTTGCAGAAGCAGAAGAGAAAACTTCTGACCTTGAAGATGGGCTGTTTGAAATAAAACAGGAAGGCAAAAAGAAAAAGAAAAAAGAATTAAAAACATTGAAGAAAATCTAAGAGACATATCAGACACACTTAAGCTATCAATTATCTGAGTCATGGGTATTCCAGAAGAGGAAAAAAAGGAGATTGCATTGAAAACATATTCAAGAAAATAGTGGCAGAAAATTTACCAGGTATGGGAAAAGACACAGATCTTCAGATTCAGGAAACTCAAAGACCCTGAAATGAATTCAACCCAAAAAGGTCTTCTCCAAGACATGTTATGGTAAAATTGGCAAAACTCAAAGACAAAGAGAGAATCTTAAAAGCTGCAAGAGAGAAGTGTAAAGTCACCTATAAGAGAGCCCCAATCAAGCTAACATCAGACATTTCGTCACAAACCCTAAAAGCCAAAAAGGAATGGGATGATATGTTTAAAATACTAATAGACAGAAATTGCCAGCCAAGAATACTTTACCAGCAAGCCTACCCTTCTGAAATGAAGGACAAATAATATATTTCTCAAACAAACAGAAACTGCAGGGATTCACTACCACATGACCACCCTTACAAGAAATTCTCAAGGGAGTACTGGGTTTGGTACCTGAAAAACAACCACCACCACCATAAATACTCAAGAAAAAAACAATACTCACTAGTAAGATAAAAATGTTAACAATAAAGAGAAAAATAAGTTTATCTACCATCCCAAGATACCAACAAATACAGAAGACAAACAGTAAATCAGAAAGAAAGGAAAAAAAGACACTTAAGACATCCAATCAAAAATCAATAAAGTGCTAGGAGTAAATCAACACTTTTCAATAACAACTCAATGTAAAAGGATTTAATTCCCCACTCAAAAGACACAGACTGACTAACTGGATTAAAAATGTGGACCCAACTATATGCTTCCTTCAAGAGACCCACCTCACATACAAAGACACACATAGAGTAAGAGTGAAAGGATGGAAAAAGATATACCATGCAAATACAAATAAAAATGAGCTGGAGTAGCTATTCTTATACGTGATAAAATAGACTTTAAACCAAAAACCGTAAAAAGAGATAAAGAAGGCCACTATATAATGATAAAAGGATTTATCCTTCAAGAAGATATAACAATCATAAATATATATGCACCCAATGTCATAGCAGCCAGATTTATAAAGTAAACTATGTTTGACCTAAAGAATGAAATAGACACTAATACGATAATAGCAGGGGACCTGAACACTCCACTATCAATATTGGAAGGATAATCTAGGCAAAGTATCAGCAGAGAAACAAAAGATTTAAACACCACTTTAGACCAATTGGACTTGGCAGATATCTACAGAACATTCCATCCCACAACCTCAGAATAATTACTCTTCTCATCAGCCCATGGAACATTCTCCAGGATAGGTCGCATTTTATGTCACAAATCAAGTCTCAACAAATTCAAAAAAAAATTCGAATTATCTTGGGGATTTTTTCAGATCACAATGGATTAAAATTAGAAATCAATAACAAACAAAATTCTGGAAACTATACAAACAAAGGGAAATTAAACAGCATTCTACTTAATGATATTTTGGTCCAAGAAGAAATTAAACGGGAAATCAAAAAATATATTGAAGCTAATGAAAACAGTGATACATCATACAACAACATGTGGGATACTGCAAAAGCAGTACTAAGGGGGAAATTTATCGCATTAAATTCTTACTACAGAAGAGTGGAAAGATGGCAAGAAAACAACCTATTACTTCAACTTAAAGAACTAGAGAAACAAGAACAATCCAAACCCAAAGTTAGCAGATGGAAAGAAATCATTAAGATCGGAGCAGAACTTAATGAAATAGAAACCCAAAAAATGTTTCAAAAGATCAATGAATCAAAAAGTTGGTTTTTTGAAAAGATATAAAAATTGACAAACTATTAGCAAGCCTAACTAAAAAAAGACAGAAGACCCAAATAACAAAAATTAGAAATGAAAACCATGATATTACAACTGATACCTCAGAAATACAAGAAATCATTAGTGACTACTGTAAACAACTATATGCCAACAAATTTGAAAATCTGGAGGAAATGGATATATATCTGGACACTCAGAAACTACCAAAACTGAGCCAAGAAAGTGTAGAAAATCTGAACAGACCAATAACAATAAAAGAGATTGAAGCTGTTATCAGAAGGCTCCCAAGAAAGAAAAGCCTAGGACCAGATGGGTTCACTGCAGATTTCTGCCAAACCTTCAAAGAGGAATTGATACCAATTCTCTACACACTATTCCAAAAAATTGAAACAGGCTATTCTCCCAATCTGATTCTATGAAGCAAACATCACCCTGATACCAAAACCAGATAAAGATACAATAAAAAAAGAAAACTACAGGGCAATATCCTTGATGAATATGGATGCAAAAATCCTCAATAAAATACCAGCCAACATAATATAGCAACACATATGCAAAATTATACACCATGAACAAGTGGGATTCATCCCAGGGATGCAAGGTTGGTTCAACATACGCAAATCAATAAATGTGATACACCATATCACTAAAATCAAACACAGGGACCATATGATCATCTCTATAGACACTGAAAAAGCATTTGACACAATTCAGCATTCATTCATGATAAAGACTCTCTACAAGTTAGTTATAGATGGAAAGTATCTCAACATAATAAAAGCCATATATGATAAGCCCACTGTCAATATCATCCCTTAAGAACAGGAACTAGACAAGGTTGTCCATTCTCACCACTCCTATTCAATGTAATATTGGAAGTACTAGTCAGAGAAATCAAAGAGAAGTAAATAAAGGGCATCGAGATTGGAAAAGATGAAGTCAAACTGTCCCTGTTTGCAAATGACATGATCCTATATATCGAACAGCCTAAAACCTCTACAAAAAAAACTCTTGGAGTTGATAAATGATTTCAGCAAAGTAGCAGGATAGAAAGTCAACACACAGAAATCAAAGCATTTCAATTCTCCAATAGTGACCATGCAGAAAGAGAAATTGAGAAAAGTAGCCCAGTTACAATAGCCACCAAAAAATATTATACTTAGGAATAGAGTTAACCAAGGATATGAAAAATCTCTACAATGAGAACCACAAACCACTGTTGAGAGAAATTAAAGAAACACAAGAAGATGGAAAGATATACCATACTCTTGGATTGGAAGAATCAACATTGTGAAAATGTCCATTCTACCAAAAGTAATATACAAATTCAATGCAATCCCCAACAAAATTCAATTGACATTTTTCTCAGAAATTGAAAAAACTATTCAGACATTTATATGGAATAACAAAAGATCACACATAGCCAAAACAAACCTGAGCAAAAAAAAATAAAGCTGGAAGCATAACACTACCTGACTTTAAACTGTACTACAAAGCTATAATAACTAAAACAGGATGGTACTGGCATAAAAACAGACACACAGACCAAAGGAATAGAACAGAGAACCCAGAAATCATCCCATATACCTACAGCCATCTGATCTTTGACAAAGGCACCAAGTTTATACAATGGTGAAGAGACTGCCTCTTCAGCCAATGGTGCTGGCATAACTGGATATTCATATGCAGGAGAATAAAA